>NC_058403.1:209894872-209943808 GCF_002201575.2 Neomonachus schauinslandi
CAGCCATCAGCCTTCCAGGCCTTGCCCCCTCCCCAAGTCCCGCCCACTTCCCAGCCCTTCCCCCTTCCAGGTCTTGCCCACTCCCCAAGTCCCGCCTACTACTCTGTCATCTCCCTAGGCTCCGCCCACTTTGCCCCCATCAGCCTCCCAATCCCGCCCAGTTCGCTGTCATTCTCAGGCCCCGCCCACTTCCCCAGCTCTCAGACTCGCAGGTCCTACCCACCTTCAGTCCTGCCCACTTCCCTGTCATTCTCTTTAGATTCGGCGCGTTTCCCAGCCATCAGCCTCCTAGGCAGGCCCTGCCCACTCTCCTGCCCCTCCTACTTTATTACCTCTCTCAGTCCAGCACCACCCTCTCCCCAGGCTCTGCCCTTTTATTTCCTATCTAAAATCCTCTGGCATTTCCTGGGTTCCACCTTTCAAGAACCCTGCGCCTCCTAACTTCCCCATCCCTGGTCTAACTGCCCTGCCCACAGTGGTCTTCACTGTCCAGGCCCCATCCAGCTCATGAACTCTAAGCCCAGTCCGGGTGGGTGCGCCCACCCTGTCGCCCCCACAGTCCATAAATTTACCACACACGATCTTGGCCTTGCCCCAGATGGTGATCTGGTGCCAGTGCCTGTGGCCTGGGGACATTCGCAGGAGACTCCCGCCCCACCTGGCTGCACACCTGGACAGCACACCTGGACCAAAGCTGGTGGCTTTGGAATGTTGTGTCTGCTGCTGGGTGAGCCCCTCCCCACCAGCCTTGAGCCCCCGCAGTGCCAACACCCAAAGGTCTGTGGAAGGGTCTATCTGCCTTTTTTTTTTTTTTAAGATTTTATTTATTTATTTGACAGAAAGAAACACAGTGAGAGAGGGAACACAAGCAGGGGGAGTGGGAGAAGGAGAAGCAGGCCTCCCGCTGAGCAGGGAGCCCGATGCGGGGCTCGATGCGGGGCTCGATCCCAGGACCCTGAGATCATGACCAGAGCTGAAGGCAGACGCTTAACGACTGAGCCACCCAGGCGCCCCATCTGCCTGTCTTTGTCCAAGGGGTCGCTAGACTGGGGGCTCGCTGGCTGCCTTTGTGTGTGTCCTTGGGGCACGTGTCTTCACACCTGTGTGCTCGTCAGTGTATTTTGGGGATGTCGGGGTCAATTTGTGTCTGTGTGAATGGGGGAGAAAGGGATTCTCCGCAAGAGTGACTTTGGGATGTTTGCCTGTCTCCCTGGGTCTGTGTGCCCAGAACAGCATCTGGCTGTGTGTCTTTTTCTTTTTTGTCCGTCTTGCATGTGACTTTATTTTCTCCCTTCAACCTTTTCTTTCAGTCTCTCATATGATTTTCTTTGCTGTCTGTCTTTTTGAGCAGTATCTCTGAGTCTGTCTGTGTGTCGGGGGGGGGGTCTGTATTGTGTACCTCTGGGTGTGTTTGACTGTGCGAAGGTTGTATGTGAGTCTCTGGGTCTGTCTGTGTGTCTGAGGTCGGCCTGCATTGTGCTTATATCCATGTGAGTGTGTGATTCCGCGTACGTGTGTTCAGGCGTGCGTGTCACACACACGTGTACATCTGGTCCATTTCTACATCGGGCTCTGTCTCTCCTGAGGTCTGAGTGTAGAGCTTATCTGTGTGTATCCGACTCTGTGGTATGTACGTGTGTCTCTGTGTTGTGTGTTATGTGATTGTGTTGTCGTGCCGTGTGTTGCATTGGCTTGGAGAGGTGTCTCCAGTATGGGGGACTCCTGCAATTGCACTTCGTTTATAGGCACCTGACTATGCAGCTGGGTTGGGGTGGATCTGATGGCATTTGTGTAGCTTGGTGTGTGGCTGGGTCTATACGGGCCTATGTGTGTTGTGGGTATGTTGTTGCATTGTGTGTCTGCCTGTGTATATCTGAATCTCTGAGTCTGGGTCAGACTGTGTCATTGTACTGTGTAATTGTGTAGGTCAGACTCTGTGTGTGGATGTGTCTCTATGGCCTGAGTTTGCCTGGGGTCTAGACGTGAGGCTTGCATCTGCCCAGTGGGTAGAGCTGGTGACCAAAGCCCCCTCACTGGGATGGGGAGGGCAGGCTGGGACATGAGCTTTTCCCTCAACCCAGGAAGGGAGCTGGCGGGGCCGTGGGAGGCTGGTTTCCAACTACCTAGTGCCCCCAGACTTCAGTGGGCAACAGGAGGACAGGGTGGCGGGCCTGGGGTAGGTCTCTAAGGTGGGTGGGCCTGACAGAGAGCCTCAGACAGGACCCCCTGCCCTGCCTGACTTCAGGATGTGGTGTCAGGTGAGGGACCCCAGACCCTGCTCACACACAGCATTCACACCAGTGCCTGCCTTCAGCTCAGGTCATGATCCCAGGGTCCTGGGATCGAGCCCTGCATCGGGCTCCCTGCTCCGCGGGAGGCCTGCTTCTCCCTCTTCCACTCTCCCTGCTTGTGTTCCCTCTCTCACTGTGTCTCTCTCTGTCAAATAAATAAATAAAATCTTAAAAACACACACACACACATCATACACACATACACGCATACGTCGGGATGCAAACACATACAGAAAGTGAGCCTGCCCACCTCATTATTCTAACCCCCGACCCATCGCATGCACAGGACCCCCTCCCATGCATGGGTCCCTCGGGCTCTGTCCTCCTCCAGCCTTCTGTCCAGACCATCTTCCCTACACAGCCGTCCCCGCCCTCCCACCACATCCAGGCTGCGGAGATGCAGGACGGACAGACTAGCCAGAAGGCCTAAGGAGAGTAGGCCTCAGGCCACCTGCCCATAAGTGGGGTCTTCCCCTCCCCTGGCAGTCAGCATCCCCAGTGTGCTGAGCGAGAGCAATTTATCAGTACCCTACATCCAGGACTCCTCTTGCAATGACACCACTGTCAGATGCCCCCCGGGGTGGCCCATTACGTCCTCAAGGACTCGGCATTCATCATCATGGGTTGCTTAATCTCCCTCTTCACGGTAAGGGGCTGGCCACTTTCACCCCGTGCGGGGGTGACATGAAAACTGCACCCCTTCTTCTGACAAAGCATAGGCCAGAGCCAGGAGGAGGTACCCAATCTTTTCCTAATGAAATGGGAAATCTCGCTGCTCCGTGACATAGAACTTTCCTTGAGGAGAAGGTAAGGCTCACCCTTTGCGTTAAGCATGGAACAAGAGGAGGCTCAGCCCCTTTCCCCCTGTAGACAGGGAAGCCCACCCCTCATAGTCATAAAGCAGAATGCAGTACTGCCCCTTTCCTGGGGAGTTGGGAAATCTCCCTCTTTCAAACATAGAGAGAACATCCTGCCTCTTTATCCTGGTGAAAAGGGAAGCCCCACCATTTTCAGGCATGTGGGAGGAAGTCTGTACATTTTTCCAGGTGTAGCAGGAAGTCCGGCCCCTTTTGGATACGGGACCCCTGCCCGTGTCTGAATAGGGAGACACCCCTCCTTTCCACATGAAGTGGGACATGCAGTCTGTCTGAGACAAAGGGTTGGGGACTTCCCACGCCTGTGGCACCCCTGCCCCGTGGTGTTGAGCCCTCCCCACTCCAGTGTGGCTCACAGATCAGCCAGGGAGAGATGCCCTGGGTCCAGGACCTGCATCTGAGCTCACCAGCAGCACCCACGTGGCCACGGTCTCCAGGCATCTGGGCACCTTCACATTTGGCGGCATGACCCACGGGCCACTTAAGGCCCCACTTCCTGCCCGACCCGCCTTCCTCCAACCAAAAGAGCAGCTACATCACCAATGACACCTGCGCCAGGCACCCCGAACTGTCCTCGATGCCGGGCAAGTGGGTGGGCAACGAGAGGAACCCAGGAGGCAGCCCCACCACACCCCAGCCCCATCTGATGTCAGCCAGTGTCAGCCCTCCCCCACCCATCTCCCAGAAAATCCTTCTGTTCTGAGCGCACCTCCGTGGGGATGGACTCCATGGTGTATCTGGTGGCGAGTGTTAGTGGGAGGCTGGCCACACACCAGGCAAGGCCAGAGAATGCCCCGTTGTCTCCCCACCCCCTCCCACATGCTCAGTGTCAGCAGTACCAGGCCTCCATGGAGCTTGTGTGTGCCCCTGGAGTTGGGCGGGCAAGAATGGGGAGGGCCTATCTCCTCTTAAGGCTCATTCAGCATCCCTGTCCTGGAACAGCAACTTCCAGAACTCTCCACCTCCCCCCTCTCTGCAGCTGGAGAGGGCCCATGCCAGGCTGGGTTCATGCCCGGGGCTGGGCTCTGCCAGGGCAGGGGGGAGGGAAACCAGACCCCGTGGAGGTGGAGGTCTAAGGGAGCCTCTGGAAAGGAGTCAGTGACCCACGGGCCCAGAGGACAAAGCAAGCACAGACTTGGGTGGTGGCATCAGATCGCACACATCAGAGTCCGCCCAGAACACCCGGGCAACGTGGTGGGCAGACACAATGGCATAGAGAGAGGCCAGGCCAAGGAGCACGTCACAGTCACACGGCTCACACCAGCTACTGGTCACACCGGCAACATTTTCCTCCTGAAAGACAGCGCATTCAACTGCCAGCCCTTCTTCTTTTTCCTTTTTTTAAAGACCAAGTAACAAAGTAACTACCGCTGTCGTGATAAACCATCAGGGGCTCTGGAGCTGGAATGTATGGACTTTATTCCCAGCCTCCACTGTGTGTGAGATACTCAACCTCCTAGGGCCTCCATTTCCGCATCTGTAAAATGGGCACGCAGACAGCACCTGCCTCCTAGGGTTGTGGTTTCTTGAGCTCAAACATAAACGAGCTGACACACTCAAAGCACTTCGAACAAGATCTGGTTGAAACATCACTATTATCATTAATAATAGACAAAACGGACTCCATCCCCCCGGCCCCGAGGTGGATCGGGGGTTGGGGTGCATGCCGGCAATGCCTCGAGGCTCACAGACAGGGTGGCAATGTGGGCCCCACATGGTGGACAGATCACACACAACTAGAAGGCAGGCCTTTCCCAGGTTTTGCAGACCTCAGAAAGGGTGGTCGATTTAGTGCACAGAAAGTTCTAGGTCTCAGGGAATTCTTCACCTCGTGAGTATTCCCCAAGTGCTGATGCCTGATTTCTCCCTGAAATGCCCAACAGCCACTTCCCTGTTCTCCCTGCTCATTCCAAGGAAGTAAATTAACCTGGCGTTTTAAAATGGGATTTTTGTTTTCTGTTTTCCATTTCAATATCGGGAGCCCTATCCCTGCTCTTTGAGGGCTCCCTGATGAGGCCAACCTGGTTCGATTGGAGATGCGACACGGACAAGAGGTGGGAGTACCCGGCCACAGCATGAGCCTCCTGGTAGGGTCTCACCTGACCGCATGGGAAACCCTCTATTTCTCCCAACACTCGAGTGTAGTTAATAGCATAGCTCTCTTCTGGTGATGGCTTCGGGGGGCCAGAGCCGATAGCCTCTTTGGATGCAGAAATCCATTTCCATACAAACCTGGCAAGATAGAACGCCCTGCCTCACACCATGGCTGCCCAGGGTCAGACAGGCAGGTGGGTGCAAAAATGCAGCCCCAGGGTGGAGTCCCTCTGCATACCCACTCCTGGAGCTTCAAGATGCGGGCTGCCTGCCCCCCAGCTCTATCGGCAGGCCGGCACGTGGAGACAAAAAACCTGGTTCTTTTTTTTTTTTTTAAAGATTTTATTTACTTATTTGACAGAGAGAGACACAGCGAGAGAGGGAACACAAGCAGGGGGAGTGGGAGAGGGAGAAGCAGGCTCCCCGCTGAGCAGGGAGCCCGATGAGGGGCTCTATCCCAGGACCCTGGGATCATGACCTGAGCTGAAGGCAGATGCTTAACGACTGAGCCACCCAGGCGCCCCAAAAAACCTGGTTCTTAACGGCCCACCATCCAGCCCGTTTTCTTGTCCCTGGCTCTATTCAAGGGCTACATCCGGATCTTGGGACTCCTGGCACCGCCCATATAATCTGGTCTCCGGATTCCCACAGGGAGTCTTGATAGCTTTCTGGGTGGTAGGTGATACCATGCTACCAGGGAGGGTCTGTTTGCCTGGAGGCCATGGTATACCTGACTTTTACCTCCAGGGAAGGAAGCCCAGGAGAGGCCAGACCGCAGAGGGGCAGCCATGGGGGACAGATGACATCAGCCCACCCCAACCCCCTCCCCACTTCCTCCCTGCAGGCTCTCTGCATCTCTGGCCTCTTTACTTCTCTGGCATTGCCAGGTCCCAGCAGCTCCAGGTGCTAGGAGGCCACCCTTGCTCTCCATTCTCTCCCCCCTTTGCCCTCCCTCTGCTCTCCCGAAGACCACCAGGGAACCCAAGGGATGCCCTGATGCAGAGAGAGGTCAAGGGCACAACAGGGCCGTACTCTCTAGAGACTGTCCCTTCCGAGGTGGGCTAATCCAGGAAGCCCTGCTCTCTGGGGCTCAGTCCATAACCCAGATCAACCCTGCCCTGGTGGGGTGACACAGGAAACCCCATTTTTCTGGGACTGAGCCCCAAATCAGCCCCTCCCAGCAGAGCCACTTCCATTTGTATGGTTTTTTTTTTTTTAATGACTCTTGATATATTAACAGAAAATATGCCAACATGGAGTTTATGAATTTTTGATACATATTAACATGGGCCAGTGAACCTCCATGTCTCAGGGATCAATTATTAACAACACACTAGGTCATAACCTCAAAGGTCTAAATCGGGGTTTCTCTACTTTTGGCCTTACTGACATTTGGCGTTTTGATAATTCTGCCTTGTAGGGTATTGAGCAGCATCCCTGGGCTCCACCCACTTGATGCCAGTAGCATGCCCCAGCTTGTAACAAACCGAAATGTCTCCAGACACTGTGAAGTGTCCCCTGAGGGGCACGTCAGCCCCAGCTGAGATCCCCTGGGTTACAGAATCCCACTGACCCCCCCCCACCACCACCAAAAGACACTGCCTTCATAATCATCTGACCTCCTGAGGTCCTAGGATGCTGCACACATTTAAATAAATACACGTCTGAGTGGGGCGGTTAGAGGAAGGGACTCATGGACCCTGGGGGGTCACCCTAGTTTATACCATATAACAGCTGTCTAACCTATCAGAAATCTATTCTGGGATCTAGTGTGAGCTAGGGGGTCTAAATTTTTTCCCACTTGGCAGCACAAGGTTTCCCAGACCTCAGCATTACTGCCATTGGTGCCAGATCATTCTTGGGGCCCCTGAGGGATCGTCCTGTGCACTGCACAATGTTTGGCAACATTCACCCACTAGATGCCAGTAGCGCGCACACACACCCTCTCCAGGCATGACATTGCCCAGTGTCCCCTGGGAGGGCAGGATCACCCCCTGTTGAGAACCACTGGGTCAAAACCAGAAGCCACTGGTTTTGGTCCCGGCCACATAGCCAACCCGACTGATCCCACCCGCACCCCACAATAGCTGGAAACCACGGGGCATGCAGAGGAGGAGAGGAGGAGGCTTCCTGGGATGGCAGAGCTAGAGGTCAGGAGAAGGTGGCCCCAAGAGGGCTGGCCTTCACTCGAGGGTCAGCACAGGAAGTCTCATCCAGCCCCTGATAATGACTGTAATACTAACAGCTACAATTCATTGTTTACTCCGTGCAGAGAAAATTGGGGCTGGCTTATTGTTAACTGGGCCATCTCTTTGGACCCTCCCAGTAGCTCTAGAAGGAGGGCATTCTTGACCGCCCCATCTTGCAGATAAGGAAATTCAGCCAAAAACAAAATGGCCTGTGCAAGGTCATATAGCTAACAAGAAATGCAAAGCTAGGGCGAGGGCTTGTAATGAATGACAACACTGGAGCAGAGAGGTGCCTATGGGGGGGGAGGGGAGGGAGCAAGGGAGCCCCCAGGGGCTCCCCATCCACTCCGTGTGTAATCCAGCTATAAGTCTTACTCCTTGATGTTCAACCCCAGACAAGGCTGGAGCTGAGCCCACCTGCCACGGACCCAAAGCCCAACAGAGGTGTCCAGGGGGAGCGCACTGTTCCCTACAACTTCCATCAGCTTCCACAAACATCTCCAGCTAAACGTGGAAGAAAAATCGTGGTGTTCCTTACTATGCAGCTTCAAGACAAGTCCTCCAGGGACCGACCGCCCCCCTCCCAAAACAGACCGCAACTCCGGAGCCCCCAGACAGGCCCACTGGGAGTCCTCTCGGTTGACGCAAGGGTTCTGGCAAATGAGACCTAAACGGAATGGGGAGGCAGGCCACGGATGAGAAACTGAGGCAGGGCCGCCCCGGGCGGGAGGAGGGGCGGGGGGAGGCCGGCTGTCTCGGCTGCTTGTTTACCCGGCGCTCTCCCTTCCCCCGCCCAATCTCCGCAGGACCCGGGTCGCCAGGCCTGGCTGGGAGCCGGCGGGAGGGAGGAGATGGTATGGTGGAGCTTGAGGGGTCTCACCCCACGGCCCGCGGTGGGGGTGCACGGCGCTCTGGCGTGCCCCAGCCCGTGCCCCCGGAGGTCTCCCGGCCGCTGGGGGGGGGGGGAGGAGATCTCTCCACCCCCGCACCCTCCGTCCCGGGGCGGGACCAGGGGGCGGAGCGGGCCGGTGACCGGCCGTGACGCGGGCCCCGCCCGCTCATATAGAGGCGCCCCGGGGGCGCAGGGCCCGTGCTTCGCCGCCGCCGCCGCTGCCGCCGCCGCCGCCGCCGCCGCCGCCGCAGCTCCCACATCAGCGCCGCCGCCGCGTCCACCATCAGCACCACCGCCATGCGGGAGATCGTGCACCTGCAGGCCGGCCAGTGCGGCAACCAGATCGGGGCCAAGGTGCGCGGGGGATGGGGCGCCGGAGGCGGCCGAGAGGAGCGGAGCGGGTCCACCAGCTCCGCAGAGCTTCCCCCACCTTGGGCCTTTCGGAGGGATGGGGTCCCCAAGGAGGCCAGCAGCCCAGGGACGGCTGGGGGAGGAGGGCAGGGGCAGGGCCAGGCTGGGAACAAAGAGGGCGATGGGGGTGGGGCCCAGCCTTCCGTCCGCTGGCCACAGCTGGCTTCACAGCTGGCCCACTGTCCTCTCCACACGCACAAAGAGACCCTGCCCCTCCCCGCGGCTGCAGCCTAGGCGAGCTGACACCAGCAGACTAGACTGAGGTGATGATGACTCTGCTCCACCCCGCCCCCACCTCTCCCTTCTTGCTGCCTCATCCCTGCCTCCCCACCATGCCTCTGGGTCCCCCATTCACCTTGCTGGGGGACAGGTAGCAGCTAGGGAGGTGGTGGGAGGTCGTGGGCGCAGAGAGGCAGGGACAGGCCTGGCCTCCTGTGTCCCCTCCCTCTGCCCTTAACCACCACCATCCCTCCAGTTTTGGGAGGTGATCAGTGATGAGCATGGCATCGACCCCACGGGCACATACCACGGGGACAGTGATCTGCAGCTGGAGAGAATCAACGTGTACTACAATGAGGCCACAGGTAGGGCTGGGCGTGGGGCACCTGCCGGAGTGGGGGTGGGGAGGACGGGAGGGAGCAGGATGCTGGTTCCTGGCACTCCCGCACCCCAGCTGCCCTCCATCTGCTTCCCTGCAGGAGGAAATTACGTTCCCAGAGCCGTGCTGGTGGACCTGGAGCCTGGCACCATGGACTCTGTCCGCTCTGGCCCCTTCGGCCAGATCTTTCGGCCTGACAACTTTGTGTTTGGTGAGTTCTAAGCATGGGAAGCCCCCTTGTTCCTTCACTTCCAAATGCTTGGTGAAAAGTCTCCGCATAGCACGGGAGACTCCGTGGTAATCACAGGGACCCACGGCCCAGTGGGGGAGGCGGACAGGGCAGTCAGGGCTGTGACGCGGGACACACAGGCCACTGTGGGAGCCCAGGACAGACATCTGATATGGGGGAGGGTGTAGAGAAGGCTTCCTGGAGGAGGTGGCATTTTCATTTAACAGTATGGACCAGAGCCAGACTGCCTGGGTGAAAATACCAGCTCTGCCATTTCATGCATTCCACAAATAACTTATTGAGCACCTACCGCATGCCAGGTCCTACTCTTACCCCCAGATGGACAAAGCAGACGAAACTCACTACCCCACTGGACCCAACCTCCTGGTGGAGGGAGATGGGCAACAGAGAAGATAAATAAGTAAAACTCAGCCACTGACTGAGTCAGCTGGAGGACTTTAGCTGGGCTCTTGAACCTCTCTGTGCCCCAGTCTCCAAATCTTTAAAACAAGAGTTATAAAAAGACCTACTCATCAGGATCGAGAGGCTTAAAGCCATTAATATGCGTAAAGCACTTAGAACAATGCCTCACAGAGAGCAAAAGGTAAATAAGCATGTGTTGTTTTCATGGTCATCGCCAATATCTGCAGTCTAAAATATGAGTAGGACCCAGGCTGACCAAGAGGCACTGAAGAGAGGAAAGATGTACAAGACAGAGGGAACAGCAAATGAAGACAACAGACACATTTGCGGCACTCAGGTTCAAGGAGCAAGCACACTCTGTGAACATCTTTCTCTGAAACCTTTCCCAGTGCCTCCTAGGTCAGGCTGGCTGCACACGCCCACCTGGCCTCAGACCCCAAGCTCCACCCTCTCCCCCAGCACCCCGGGCACCTCTCTTCCCCAGAGCAGGTTTATGGAGTCTGAAGTCTAGGCATTGACACGACAAGCTGTGTGACCTTGGACAGCGACTTCCCCTCTCTGGTCTGTGTGATGATTCAGCAAGATAATGATGCTCCTGCGTGGGTATGGCATACAATACGTCCTCAGGGTCTGGCTGTGGAAGGACTAAATAATGTTGGCCAAAGGGTGTGAGGGATTCTAGGATGACCATGGAAGGCTCCATTGGGGCCAAGAGATTCTATGGCCCCTGGGAGAGAGGGTGGGGGAGGCAGTGGTAAAAGTGTGGAGCTAGGAGCCAGCGTGCCTGGCAATCCTGTTTTCTCTGAGGCGGTGACATGGCACAGAGACCTGAAGGAAGAGTCAACCGTGTGAATACCTGGGGGGAAGGGCATCCCAGGCAGCATCCCATGAACAGCAGGTGCAAAGGTCCTGGGGCGGCATCAGGCCTGGTGTGCCAGAGAAACAGCAAGGAGGTCTGTGTGGCCAGAGCAGATTGAGCAAGGGGGAGAGAGGGAGGAGGCAAGTGCAGGGAGGTGACAGGGTGGGGGCAGGTTATTCAGGGCCCTGTGGGCTGCAGGGAGGACCTGGGCGTGTATCTTGAGGGGGTGGGAGCCCTGGAGGGTTTTGGTTAGCCGGGTAGGACCTGACTCAGGTGCTCACAGGCGCCCTCTGGCCGCTTGGAGGAGAACAGACTTTGGGGGTATAGGATGGAGATGAGGGTGGGAACCAGTCCAGAACAGGGTTGATGAGATCAGACCAGGGTGGAGTCAGAGGAGGGCATAAGAAATGTTACCTTTTCGTGAAAATACCAGCCCCTATTCTAATAGTAATCCTTGTCCTCCTGGAGCTCTCACACTTCCCTGTAAGATTGTAGACAATAAACATGATTAATAAGACAGCATAGGTTTGTCAGTGTTTTGGGGGAAAAAACAATAAGCAAGGAAGAGGAATAAAAAATGGGAACGGTTGCAGTTGTATATAGCGTGATCAGGGAGAGCGTCACTGAGGGCGACAAAGCCCTTGAGGCGGTGAGAGAGTCACGTGGGTATCTGCGGGGAAGAGCATTTCAGGCCGAGGGAATGCATGCGCAAAGGCCCTGGGGCAGGACTGTGCCTGGTGTATTGGAGCAACAGCAAGGAGGACCCTGTGGCTGGAGCAGAATGAGTCAGAGCAGGGAGAGAGGAGGTGAGGGCAGGGGGTTGGAAGTGGCAGGTCCTGCAGGGCCTTGCAGGCTGAGGGGAGGACTTGGGCTTTTACCCAAAGATGGAGCTGGTTTTTGAGCTAAAGCAGGATGGCTTTGAGCCAAAGTGGGGCATGAATCGATTCCGGTTTCACCAGAATCCCTCTGGGCTGCTGGATGAAGAGAAGCAAATATGGAAGCAGAGAGAAGGACTAACAACGATACTGATGACATAACAATTTCGTTATTCAACTGCTAGGATGGCCGGGGTGGCGTTGAGGGCGAGCCCTCCCCGTAACCGCCCCGCATGCCCCCTCCCCTCCCCTCCCCTCCGCAGGCCAGTCGGGAGCCGGCAACAACTGGGCCAAGGGCCATTACACGGAGGGCGCCGAGCTGGTGGACGCCGTCCTGGATGTGGTCCGGAAGGAGGCCGAGAGCTGTGACTGCCTGCAGGGCTTCCAGCTGACCCACTCGCTGGGCGGGGGCACGGGCTCGGGCATGGGCACGCTGCTCATCAGCAAGATCCGCGAGGAGTTCCCGGACCGGATCATGAACACCTTCAGCGTGGTGCCGTCGCCCAAGGTGTCGGACACGGTGGTGGAGCCCTACAACGCCACCCTGTCGGTGCACCAGCTGGTGGAGAACACGGACGAGACGTACTGCATCGACAACGAGGCCCTGTACGACATCTGCTTCCGCACCCTGAAACTGACCACGCCCACGTACGGCGACCTCAACCACCTGGTGTCGGCCACCATGAGCGGCGTCACCACCTGCCTGCGCTTCCCGGGCCAGCTGAACGCCGACCTGCGCAAGCTGGCCGTGAACATGGTGCCCTTCCCGCGCCTGCACTTCTTCATGCCCGGCTTCGCGCCGCTCACCAGCCGCGGCAGCCAGCAGTACCGCGCGCTCACCGTGCCCGAGCTCACGCAGCAGATGTTCGACGCCAAGAACATGATGGCCGCCTGCGACCCGCGCCACGGCCGCTACCTGACCGTGGCCGCCGTTTTCCGCGGCCGCATGTCCATGAAGGAGGTGGACGAGCAGATGCTGAGCGTGCAGAGCAAGAACAGCAGCTACTTCGTCGAGTGGATCCCCAACAACGTCAAGACGGCCGTGTGCGACATCCCGCCGCGCGGCCTCAAAATGGCCGCCACCTTCATCGGCAACAGCACGGCCATCCAGGAGCTGTTCAAGCGCATCTCGGAGCAGTTCACCGCCATGTTCCGGCGCAAGGCCTTCCTCCACTGGTACACGGGCGAGGGCATGGACGAGATGGAGTTCACCGAGGCCGAGAGCAACATGAACGACCTGGTGTCCGAGTACCAGCAGTACCAGGACGCCACGGCCGAGGAGGGCGAGTTCGAGGAGGAGGCCGAGGAGGAGGTGGCCTAGGGCGGCCCACCAGGCCAGCGCCGCCCCCACGAACCTCGCTGCTTCGGCTCGAGGGGGGGAGGGGGGGGGCAGCTGACCTTTGACCCGTGAGCCTCGCTTCACCTTGAGCTCCAGGAGCCTTCCCTCACCCCGACCTCTCCTTCACCTCTGACCTCCCCCACGAACCCCATTGTGCCCCCAGACCTAGGAGTCCTAGTTTACTGTGGACTCCTCCTGCTGAGCTTCCCCTCGCCTCTGACCTGGCCTCACCTTTGACACCAAGAGCCCTTCTTCCCCTCTTATCTCTGCCTTAGCTCTGGCTCCCCTGGGCGCCCCTCCCCTTTCTTCCCCCCGACTCCCGCCCCTCAGCTCTTGCCAACCTCCTTTAGGTGGTGGAGGGCTCCCTCTGCTGCAGCCTGGGAGCATGTGAGCCAAGGGCGCTGTGCCCTCAAGCCTCCCCGCCCCCCTCTCCTCTGCTTCACCTGCAATAAACTCGTCCTGTCCTGTTTCTGCCCAGTGCATTTTTTCATCTCCCTGTGGGAGGGTCAGCAAGTGAGCCTTCCAGGATGGGATGGAAGTGGGTGGGGAAGGGGCATCTGATCTGGGGCTGGTGGGGAGCGGGGCAGAGATTTCAGCGTCCCACAGAGCAGGCTACACAGCTAGCTAACCATGTGAAGTAAGCCACTTGCTCTCTCTGAGCCTCCATTTGTTTAGAAGGGGCGGGCTGAAGGAGGGCATCACTTCCCCTCCATAGTCTGCTGGGGCATCCTCACAGCATGGTGGCTGGTTTCCCACGAGCAACCATCCCAGGAGAGCAAGGCAGAATACACAGCATTTTTCTGACCTAGCTTCAGAAGTCACACACTGCCCTCTGGACTCCTAGTCGACAGGGTCACAAAGGTCTACCCAGGTTCAAGGGGATGGGATGTAGACTCCACCTCTTGAGGGTAGAGAGGCAAGATACCAGAAGGGCATATGGGATGGGAGATACGGCTGTGACCATCTCTGGAAATTGCAGTTTGCCACAAAGAGTCTTTTGCCCAAAATCCCATGGTTATTAAGTGGTGAGCTGGGGCTCAAGCTCTGACACATTTAAGTCTAGAACTCTGAGTCCCCTTAATCAGCCAATGCTCAGAGCAAGGACGGTGGCAGGCATGTTAAGCAGAAAAGGATTTAATACAAGGATTTAGGGGCTTATCACATTGTTGGAGGGACTGAGAGAGTGGGCTGTAGGCCAGTATTTTTTAAACTTTAGTGTGCAAAAGAATCACCAAGAAGGGGCACCTGGCTGGCTCAGTGGGTAGAACACATGACTCTTGGCCTCAGGGTCATCAGTTCGAGCCCTGGGTTGGGTATAGAGCTTACGTTTTTAAAAAAAATAATAAAAAGTAAAAAAGAATCACCAGGAAAACTTGGCCAGAGCACAGCTTCCACCAGAGTTCCTGGTTTAGTAGGTTTGCAGGAGTGGGGCCCAAGACCGCATTTTTTTTTTTTAAGATTTTATTTTTAAGTAATCTCTACACCCAACGCAGGGCTCACACCCACACCCCGAGATCAAGAGTTGCATGCTCCACCAACTGAGCCAGCCAGGCGCCCCCAGACTTTGCATTTTTAACAAGCTCCCAGGTGATGGTGATGCTGCTGCCCATGAGACCGCATTTTGAATAGCCCTGGAATAGGCTGGAACATCACAGAGTTCAGCCACCAGGGAACTGCTTCCTCTGCTCAGTGAGAAAGGTGGAGAATCAAGAGGCTGCCACCAGAATTACTGAATCCAAGCACACCTCCCAACACCCACAAAGCTGGAAATAGGTACACAGAGAGAGAGAGAGTTCTGCCTCACTCTGCCTTCCAAATCTTATGAGCATTTCTAGTTGGTAGAACCTCATCTGCATCCAGAACCAAAGCTGGAAAGAAGTCTAGGAATTGTTTTGTTTTGTTTTTTAAATTTTCTCACTTCTGCGATACCAAAGGCAGGCAAACCAGGAGGAGAGATGCTGAGAGCCAGTCAGCTCTTCCCACCACACTCTAAGCTCGGCCACCAGAACCAGACTGGCCTTCCAGGCCCCTGGCTGGGTCCCACCGCAGCCAGGAGGAAGAAGTGTAGGGATGACAGCCTGGGTACCCAGCCCCCTCAACCCACAGCTCAGCGGGCACAGCACAGTGCTGGGTGGTGGAGCAGAAAGACAATGGACGAGGCAGTGAACTTGGCTCTCTTTATCATCTCAAACCTAACATGGCCACAAAAGAACTCCCTCTTCTACTCCCAAAACATCCCCTTCTGCAATAAATGGCACCATCCAGTTGCTCAAACCCCAAAGCTAGCAGTCAGCCTTGATTCCTTCTTTCATATGTATGCCCAGCACACACGTCCTATCTTTTGCTGATCTGGTTGTCTCTGTCTCCAAAATGTATCCCAAATTTGACCCCTTCTCCCCACTTGTCTATACCCTGGACTAAGCCACCATTATTCCACATCCAGAAACCTCCCGCAATGGCTTCCCTAGACTCCCTGCTGCCACTCCAGCCATCCTGAAGTGAGTCCTCCTTCTACTGTAGCCAGAGAGGAGCCTTTATATGCAAATAAGAGCCTGTCCCTCCCCGGCTCACACCTTCCCATGACTCCCCTCACACTCAGACTGAAACCCAGACTCTTACCTTGGTCTCTACCCACTGCTGACTACATCCCTATCACCCTCCCCCACGCTCATTAAGCTGAAACGGCAGCGACCTTTTTGTGCTCAATCCAGTCACGCTTGAGTCAACCTCAGGGCCTTTGTGCATGCTGTTCTTCTACTTTTTCCAGAGGTGCTCACGACTGGCCACTTCTGGTCTACAGGCTTCCATTCAAATGTCACCTCCTCGGAACAGCCTGCCCTTGGCAAACGGAAATTAGCACCCAGCCCCTCTCCATCTGCTATCTTGTTTCATTTCACTGGTAGCACCTATTGCTAACTCACAAATTATCTTGTCTATTTATACACTTGTTTCTTTTGTCTGTCCTCTTGCCTCCCCACTGGCATGTAAGCTTCAGGAGGACAGAAATCTTGTCTACGTTGGTCGCCATGTGCCTAGAACAGCCTGATGCAACACAGGCCCTCGGTAATTCTTTGTTGCATGAATGAGCAAGTGCACTGTAGATGTCCTGATTTCTTCATTCTACAGTGAGAAGAACGAAGGCATGGAAAGTACAGAAGGCAGCTTCTCAGATTGCCCCCCCAGAAGGCCCGTCTCCCCTACTCATGCCCTTGGGTGATCCCCTCCGATTGAGTGTGGGCAGGACCTGGTGATGGCTTCTGACCAACAGGGTATGTCAGAGGTGATGGGATGCCACTTCCAAGATCAGGTTACAAAAGACTGGGACTTCTGTCTTGATGAGCTTTGTGGCCTTCTCAGCTTGCTTGCGGTGGTGAAGCAAGCAGCATGTTGGAAAGGTCCACATGGCAAAGAACCGGGGGCATCCTCCAGCCAGCAGCCAGCAAGGACCTGAGACGCTCAGTCCAACGATCCACAATGAACCCAGTCCTGCCAACAGCCATATAGTGAGCTTCAAAGCAGACCCTTCACCACCTGGTCCTACGGATGAGACCATAGCCTGATGGGGGTCTTACTACAGCTGAGAGACCCTGCAGTAGAGGATTCCGATAAGCTGTGCCCGGAGTGCTGGCCCCCACAGAAACTGTCAGAGGCCAAATGTATGTTCTTTTATGCCACTAACTCTGGGGTGGTTTGTTACACAGCAATCGATAATTAATACAGAGAGGTCAAATGACTTGCCTAAGATCCCACAGATGTTAAATAACAGAGCCAGGCCTTTGAACCCAGGTCTCTCTGACTCCAAAATCATTTTCTTAACCACTCAGCTGACCTTCCTCCCACAATAACAGACAGAGCATATCAAAAGCTTGATTCGGGCCTCATACTAAACATTTTACATGAATTCTCTCTTGAGCCTTCATGGATCTGTGAGACAGGCACCATATCCACTTTATGTTCCGGATGCACTAACTGAGCTGCGCAGAGAATCCCACTCTGAGATCACAGATCAGGGGCGTAAACTCTTCTTTTAGCCCCATCTCCTTGGTGTGCCATCGGGCATTTGTTCTGAATTGGAGTGGATTTCAGAAACGAAGAGGGACTCAGGAGGCCTCTGCAGACTCCGGGCCTTAGTCCGTCAGGGCTGCTATAAAGGAATGCTACAAGACTGGGCGGCTTCTAAGCAACACACACTTATTTGTCATGGTTCTCAAGACTGGAAGTCCAAGTTCAAGGCACCGACAGATTCCATGTCCGATGGGGACCCACTCCCTGATTCATAGAGACAGATGTTTTCTCACGATGTCCTCACATGGCAGAAGGGACGAGGGAGCTTTCTGGGGTCTCATAATGGCCTGGTCACCTCCCACCAGCCCCGCCTCCTAATACCATCACCTTGGGTGTGGGTGGGATTAAATATGTGAATTGGGGGCAGGACACAAGCATTTCAGTCTCTAGCAAGGTCTAAGAGTGTGAGAAGAGAGAAAGGCAAGAACTCTGCACCATGCATCCCCAGCCCTGGGTCGTGGTCCAGCCTCCCTGGAGAGAAAAGGGGCACCAAGCTCTCTGTTTAGCCTCATCCACCTGTGTCTTGGCTGGAGGCTTTACAGGTGTGTGTGTGTGTGTGTGTGTTCACATGCTTGTGCACCTGCTCAGCCCCCACTCCTTGGCATGGAAATACCTTGCACCCATGGTCACAACAGACACGCACAGAATGAGAATCCCCAGTCACCAGCATCTTTACACAGCCTGATGGACTAGACACAAATCCCACAGCCACACAGACTTTCACCTCCAGACTCCCCGGGACATACCAGGCATGCGGATTCTTGCCCATGCACACCTATATCCATACAGACATTCTCAGGACCTTTCAGGAGGCTAAGGAGTCTTGCAGACTCTGTTGAATTTGGACTCCCTAAGTCTGCCTGTGGGATTTTATGTGTGTGTGCGTGACCATAGGTACCTTTGTGCCTGAAAGTGTGTCCTTGTGCTTCCCAAGGACAATGTAGCCATCTGTCCACTTGCATTCTGTCTCTTTCTGAGTCTGCAGCTCTGCTTGGGGGTGTCTGGATGTGTCTCCCTCCGTGTGTGTGACTCTGTCTGGCTATGACTCTGGCTCGTGGCCGGGTCCTGACCACGTCTGCCCCTCTGTTACTGCTCTATCTGTATCTGAGCTCTCTGCGCTTCTGTCTCTTGTCCAGATCTGTATCTCCGCTGTCCTGTCTGTACCCACAGCTGTGGTCTGTTGTCTCTGTCTGGAAACTGTCTGCTGGCTGCACCTGGGTGTCACCTCTGCATCCATCACATGGCTGGGCAAGGACTGCTCCGTATGTGTGCAGTCCCTCTGCACTCCTCAGTCTGTGTCCGTGACTACGCTCTGTCTGTTGTCTGTCCACCTCCCTGGTTCCCCTGTGTCCGCTCTCCAGCCTGGCTCCCTCTGGTGGTCCTATAGGGAATGGCCAGTGCAGATAGGCCAAAGGAAAGAAGAGTTGAGGAAAGAGGAAGCATTTAAGGCAAATTGTCAATCTTTGGCTGTCCCAGAGAGAGGAAGGCTTGGGTGGGATGTCAGGGACCAGAGGTTCCCTGGCCTGGCAGGACGGTGCTGGGGGTCTAGCCTCCGAGCCCGCCACCCATGTCCACCCTACCCTCAGAAGGCTGGGAGGCAGGATGCCTGGGTCTCTCACAGTGGGTGGGGGCGGGGGCCTCCCTCCTGGGACGTCACCCGTCAAACTTCCTCTCCCGGCCACACAGGAAGTTGAGCGGGCTCAGGGCCCAGCCCTGCGCAAGCACAGGCCCCCAGGACCCCTGGGGCAAGGGCCCTGCCGCCGCCGCCGGCGGCCCTGCAGGGACCATGGGATCCAAAGCTGAGTAAGAGCTGCACCCTCCCCGACTCTCTGGACCAAGATTCCCAGAGCAGGCCTGGGCTGGGGCCAGGGGAGCTGGGCCAGGGCAGGCCCGGGAGGGGCCGTGAGGCACAGGGGCAGGTGGCTGGGTCTGGGGCAGGTCTCTCAGCAGGCCTGCAGTGTGAACTCGACTCTCAGGCCACTCTCAGCCCCTCTTCCCCCTCTCTCTCTCTCTCTTTCTCCTTCCGGCTCTGCCTAAGTCTGTAACTCTGAGCAGGCACCTCTTGGTGTATCAGAGAGATGGGGAACATGGCTTCGGGGGGCCAGCAGGAGACGGGGAGGTGAGAGAAGATTGTGTGGGTCCTTGTGCCTGGGCGCTTGTGTGGGACCGCGTGGGCATGAGGGTGAAGTGCTGGGGGTTCCCGTGTCAGGGTGTCGGGGACTGTGTGTGTCTGTAGCCAGTCCCCATCCTGTCCTCTGCCTCTCTTCAGGAGGCAGTTGCTCCCCCTGAGTCCAAGTCCCAGCATCCTCTGTGGGGTGGGCAGAGTGGGGGACGAGGGAGCACGGCAGAGAGTGCAGGGCTCACAGAGGTACGAGGGCGTGTGGCCCTCCTTGCTCTGATGAGAAATGTGGGGTCAGTCCCTGGGGCACC
Source organism: Neomonachus schauinslandi (assembly GCF_002201575.2). NCBI lineage: Eukaryota > Metazoa > Chordata > Mammalia > Carnivora > Phocidae > Neomonachus > Neomonachus schauinslandi. Next base: position 209,914,443 of record NC_058403.1, read on the forward strand.
ATGAAGTCTGCCACACAGAGACACATGGGCAGGGCCTCTCACTCTCAGGAAGAGCGCAGGGATGCGCACACACTGACCCAGCCACACTCGCAGCCGTGCAAGAAATTGCAGATGCTCTTCATCCTCACGCTGGCTTGGTCGCACACACTCCCACTCCCACTGGACACTGGACAGTCAGGCAGACACGGATAGAATCACAAACACACACACACACCCCTGCATGCTCACACAGGTCATGCACACACACACACACACACACACACACACACACCTGAGTGCTCACACCAGTCACGCAGCACATAATCAGACACATGCACACAGTCACGCTCACACTCTGCTCCATACCGCTCAGTCATGCACACACAATCAACGCCATTGTTCACACTGCATCACACAACCTATATACACTGCCGCAAGTCACTGAGGGCACCACACGCAGTTGCACCTGTCTCACACACACACGCGGAGTTGCAGACACACGTACACACGACCACATACACAGAAGCAAGCCCCTGGACTCGCTAAGCCATGTCCCACATGTCCTGTCCCACAGAGGAGATCCACCTGCCATGTTCGATTGGTTCTTTGAAGCTGCCTGCCCTGCCTCCCTGCAGGAGGGTGAGTTGGGGTCATCAGGTGGGACTGGGGACATGGAGGACGGGCCTGGGGCCCCGAACTTAGAAGCCTGCTCTCCTGCAGATCCCCCTATCCTGCGGCAGTTCCCCCCAGACTTCAGGGACCAGGTATGCAGGCTGGCTCTTTGCTCCCCTGGACCCGGGCCGGTCCCCCTAGGGGAAGAGACTGTCTTGGCCAGGGGTGGGGCCCAACCTGGGTGGTCAAGCAGTGTGTGCTTCTCTCCACCCCCAGGAGGCTATGCAGATGGTGCCTAAATTCTGCTTCCCTTTTGATGTGGAAAGGTACGGATGGAAGCAGACACTCAAGGACCAAAGGACTCAGAACTCTCAGAGACCCCCAGGATTCAAACACCCAGGGACCCAGGGACTCAGGCACTCAGGGACCCTGACAGCTAAGAACCTGTACACCCAGAGTCTCAGACTGGTGGACACAGTACTAGGAGTGTTGGCGGGGGAAAGATCAGGGAGCTGGGACCCTCTGGTTTCTGAGAGCCTTTCCCACCTGCAGGGAGCCCCCCAGCCCAGCTGTACAGCATTTCACCTTCGCCCTCACCGACCTGAGCGGCACCCGCCGATTTGGTTTCTGCCACCTCCGGGCTGGTGCCCACAGTTGCCTCTGCATCCTCAGGTGTGGGGTATGGGGCTCTGGGGTGGGGGTGGGAAGGGCCTTGGCCTAGGGGTACTTCATAGAACCTATATCTTCTCCCCACAGCCACCTGCCTTGGTTTGAGGTGTTCTACAAGCTGCTGAACACAGTGGGCGATCTCCTGGCCCAGGACCAAGTAAGACCAGTCCCCCTTCTTGTTCCTGTGGGAGTCCCAGCCCTACCCTCCCAAGCCCCCAGCCAGGCTCAGAACCCCCAGGCCTGACCTAAGACCCTCGGCTCCTCCCAGACCACTCAGCCCCCGTCAGAATCCCCAGCCCACGTCCTGGCTCAGACACCCCGCTCCCACCCAGGTCTCTGAGGTCGAGGGATTTCTTCTAAACCTGCTGCAGCAGCCCCTGCCTGGGACTCAGGCCTCCATCGAGCTGGTGAGTAGCCCCCAGCTTCTGGGTGACCCCCTCAGGTGGATGGGGAGGCTGCGCCCCAACCCTGAGGACCCCAGCCCTGAGGACCACACAGCCACACCTCTCTCCCAGGGCAACGGAGTGACAGTCTCCAGTGCACAAAGCATCCCTCCCCCTGCTCCCGGGAACAGCAGGCCGGTGAGAACTGGGGACCCTGTTAGGTTGGGCACCCAGGTGAGGCCGACCCCTGACTGACCGGTGCCCCCGCCCATCGCCCCCCACCAGCTTTCCTGCTTCGTAGCCCCCGACTCCGGCCGCCTGCCATCCATTCCTGAGAACGTGAGTGGACACCTGGGAGGGAGTCCTGGGGGCGGGGAGAGATCCCGAAACCCAGAAGGGGCTGTCGGATCCTGCGGTCCCTCGCGCCCAGCGCTTCTCTCCGACCCTCAGAGGAACCTAACGGAGCTGGTGGTGGCGGTGACCGACGAGAACATCGTGGGGCTGTTCGCCGCGCTCCTGGCGGAAAGAAGGGTCCTACTGATCGCCAGCAAGCTGAGCACCGTGAGGCGGGGCCAGCCGGGCCGGGGTGGGGCCAAGGCCTGGCTTCGCCCCTCGGGGGGCGGGACCGCGGGGCGGATTCCTGGCTCTAATTCCACTGGGCGAGACTTGAGGCAAAGTCCTGGCTCTGCCCCTTTGAACATCAGAGTTGAGCTGGATCCTGGCTCCGCCCTTCTAGGGGGGAATCAGAGTGGGCCGCGCTGTAGTGCCCCCTCTCGGGGAGCGCTTAGTCCAGACCCCACCCACTAGGGGCCGAAACAAGACTGGCTCCGCCCCTCTGGAGGGTTGGATCGGGGAGCGCTAAACTGTAGTTTCGTCCCTAAGGGGAGGGCGGAGGTCGCGAGTGCAGGACGAATGCCGGCTCCACCCCTAGCGACCAAGGGAGCTGAATTCTAGCTCCGCCTCCTTGAGGGTGGAGTTACTGGGCTGTTCTACCCCTGAGGGGAGAGATCCGGAGTGTTGCATATTAGCTCCGCCCCCTAAAGGGAGCGACTGGGACCCGCTGAGTGGTGGCCCCACGAGCTCCAAACACTGTAATTTCTCGAATTCTTGGTCTTCACAGGATTCCTAAAGGGATTTGAATTTTCACCTCTTACCCAGTAGTGGGTGGGGAAGGGGCGAGGAGGGGGAGATAGGGACAGGAGACTGGGGACGTCGGAAATGGAGCCGGGAGAGCCACCGTCCAGAAGAGGGTCCTTGAAGCTGGGGAAGGGGGGGAGGCCGGGGGGTGGGGGGAGGTCGGGGGGTGGGGTCCAGGCCTTGACTCCACGGCCCCCTACGTATCCCCAGCTGACATCGTGCGTCCACGCGTCCTGCGCCCTCCTGTACCCCATGCACTGGGAGCACGTACTGATCCCCACGCTGCCGCCGCATCTGCTAGACTACTGCTGGTGAGGGGCGGGGACCGGGGAGCAGCAGGACTTGGGGAAGAGGCCTGGGGTCCTGGAGACTGTGGGGCGGCGCCTGCATGACCCTGTCCCCTCGGTCGTCTGCAGTGCGCCCATGCCCTACCTCATCGGAGTGCACTCCAGTCTCGCCGAGGTGAGTGGGAGCAGACCCGGATCGCAGCGGCGGACGGGATTCCCCTCCTCCTGCATCCCCAAATAACCGCCCCCGCCAGAGATCCTCGGGCTCTGAGCGGCCGTCCCCACCCCCACTCCCCGACGCAGAGAGTGCGGGAGAAAGCCCTGGAGGAGGTCGTGGTGATGAACGTGGACTCCAATACCTTGGAGACGCCCTTCGACGACGTGCAAGCGTTGCCCCCAGACGTGGTCAGTGTCACCCCCTTCTGTGCTCCTGCCGCGTCAAGGAGGCCAAGGCCCCACATCTGCCGGCTCACAGCCTCCCCTTGTCCCCCAGGTGTCCCTGCTGAGGCTTCAGCTAAGGAAGGTTGCGCTGGCGCCGGGGGAAGGGGTGTCCCGTCTCTTCCTCAAAGCCCAGGCCCTGCTCTTCGGGGGTTACCGCGATGCGCTCATCTGCAGCCCGGTGAGCAGCGGGGAGGCCAAGGGAGAGGCCTCGTGGGTCCCTGAAGGATTAATAATAATAATAATAATAATTAATGATAATAATACCTAGCCTTTATGGAGTGCTTACTCTGTGCCTCTGTTTGCTCATCTGCAAAATGGGATCCCATTAGTACCCACACAAAAGGGTCATGTGAGTCAGTGAATGGGCATATGCAAAATGTTTGGATAGTGCCTAGCACATCGGGAGCACTCGCTGAATGCTAGGTTTTACTGTCACTATATCTCGTTTAATGCTCACAACTGTATGATGAGATAGATACCATTATGGTCCCATTTTACGTTTGCTGCATAGACATATGATACAATAAGGGAGATAGCTGGGGTCCAGGAGAGCCACGAAAGTTCAGATGGGAAGTTCAGGGTCTTTCTTCTAGGGCCAGCCTGTGACCTTCAGCGAAGAAGCCTTCTTGGCCCAGAAGCCTGGGGCGCCCCTGCAGGCCTTCCATCGGCGGGCTGTGCACCTGCAGCTGTTCAAACAGGTGCGCCAGAACCGTGAGGGCGGGGCCGAGGCCGGGGGCGGGGCTAGGGCGGGGCTGGAGCTGAAAATCCTGGGTCCCTGGGGGGCTAGCCGGAGCTACAGGGACGGAAGCCTGAGTCCTATAGGGGAAGACTAGAGTCGGCCTGGCGGGGTCCCACCCTTCAAGGTCCCCGGGTGGGGGAGGCAAGACTGCACTACCGTTTCCCTAAAGATGGGAGCCCCTGACTCCTGGGGGGTAAGATCTACTCCCAGGTTCCTGGGGAGATTGAGGTGGGATTAAATCCCTGGGTCCCTAAGGATGGAGCATCCGGGGCGGGAGTGGGTGTACGTGCGGGACTCTGAAAGGGGTGTGTCCCGAGTGTGCACTCCCCTTGCTGGGGAGGAGGCGGGCGGGGACTCCGGGGTTACAGGGACATGGGGGAGAAGTGGAGCCGGATTCCTGGGTTCTTGGGAGGTGGATAGAACTCTAGGGCCCATCTGTGCGGGGATGGGTTCTCGGGTCCCTGAAGGTGAGGTCGACTTCTTCCAGGATCACTGAAAGGAGTGGGGAGCCGGTCAGGAGCGTCAGAGTCCGACTTCCGGGTCCCTATGAGGGTCGGGGTCTGGTCCCTGACAGGCCCTGACTGGGGTGGCGGGGGAGAGGGTTGGGCTTCTGGCTTCCTGAGGTGGCTCCAGACTCCCGAGTCCTAGGGGTGAGTCCCTGGAGGGGCCAGGGATGGCTTCTGCATGTGTAGGGCCAGCAGAATCCTGAGTCCTCGAATTCAGATGTGTTGGTGGCAGCCCTTTCTGACCCTTCCCCCACCCCCAGTTCATCGAAGGCCGACTGGAGAAGCTGAACACAGGAGAGGGCTTCTCAGATCTCTTTGAGCAGGAGATCACCTGCAGCGACGCCTCCTCAGGTGAGCCCTGTGCCTAGGCCGAAACCCCCGCCCCACCAGTACCCCAGCCTCAGCCCACCAGCCATGACCAGCTCTCCTCATTGCAGGCACTCTTCGCTCTTACCAGCTCTGGGCAGACAACCTAAAGGTAGTAACACCGAACACTTTGTTTAGTGTTTATTATTGGATTAACTTAGCTCTGTAACAGTCTCCAGGGTCATCATTCTGCACATTTATAGACAGAAGTGAAGAAATTGAGACTTGGCTGGGGAGAGGGGCTTGTCCAGCATCACACAGCTGGGGTGGGGAGGTGGAGTCTGGGGTAACCCCAGGGTACCAAGTCTCTCTCCCTTGCCATTCTCTCTCCCCAGAAAGGTGGTGGTGCCCTCCTGCATTCGGTCAAGGCCAAGACCCAACCAGCTGTCAAAAACATGTACCGCTCGGTGAGGCTACATTAGATAGGCCACTTACTGGGGTGACAAAGACAAGGGGACAAGGCACATTTCAAACCCTCATGGGGACAGGACATTTTAACCCCCCATTTAAAGTGCATTTTTATCAGAACCGAACCAGCATTAAACCATTAACAAGTCTTCCGGCTTTTATTCTCCATTTACCTACTCATTTTTGTCAGGATCATTGCTTCCCTATTTGAAAGTGATAACCCAGATTCGTTGGTGAACATGTTTTGTCCTCAGACATTACAGTCCCGGAAGTTTCCTGTGGCCAACTTCTGCAGCTCCAAACTTAGATTTTATTCAGTTGCCTGGCTTTTGAATGCCGATACATTTTTATAATGTTCCGTTTTTGCCACTCCCCATTTCATTCAGTGATTATAGTCCCCTAGGAATACTCCTTTTGCATTAGGCAAGGGGTGAGTTTGTGTTGACTTCTTACATGGTGCATGGAAAACTGTGACCATCTGTGAGGCACAAACATGAACAGATGGCAAGACAGTTGTCCTATGGGATGGAGAGCTGAGTTCTCAAATGCTCAGGGTCAAATCACCGTGGAATCTAATTCTCTTTTGGCTCCTCCATAGGCCAAGAGCAGCTTGAAGGGTGTGCAGAGCCTTCTGACGTACAAGGTAAGACCAGTGGCCAATGGCTGGGGCAATGAAGAAGGGGCTCCTGGCTTACCCACCCTCTTCTTAGGATGGGAACTCTGGCCTGCAAAGGGGGGGTTCCCTGAGAGCCCTGTCCCTAACCAGCCGCTCAGATCGTCTGCAGCAGCGCCTGCCTATCACCCAGCACTTTGGAAAGGTAAGTGTGTCCCCCGCCACACACACACCCCCCACCGCAAATGCTCACACCTGGAATTACCACCTAGTCCTCCTCCCATTCTGTCTCCACCCAGACATCTCACTCACCTGTTCACCTACCCCAGTATCTGGTGCCCACTTAACACTCACCCTCCTCCAGAAACCCGGTTCTGTAGTTCCTGAAGCCCCGCCCTCCAAATCTGTCCTTTGCAGAACCGGCCCCTTCGCCCCAGCAGGAGAAGGCGGCTGGAGGAGAGACCTTCTGTGTCCCTAGAGGAGAGGTAAGGCTCAAAGGCTGGGGAGGCAGCAATGTTGGAAGTGGGAGGCCAGGACTGATGGGGAGGATGGTCCCTAAACTCAAGAACCTCCAGAGCAGTCCAATCAGGACTGGGGGTCTTGGGCAGACATCTGAGGCTGCCCATCCTTACCCAGGGCACCTGCTCTGAGCCCTGAGGATGCCCAGCACCCATGCGCAGAGGAAGCTCTTGACAACAGTTTCCTGGGGTCCGGAGAAGAACTGGATTTGCTGAGTGAGATTCTGGACAGTCTGAGCATGGGAGCCAGCAGGACGGGCAGCCTGCGGCCCAGCCAGAGCTTGGACTGCTGCCACAGAGGGGACCCGGACAGCTGCTTCAGCTTGGTGAGAGCCCCTAGTCCTCCCCCACTGGCCCATCTGACTTCCCAGCCCCTACAGCATCTGAAGGCCAGCAACTTGCCCATCTCCCCACCCCTACCCAGCCTGACATACCAGGAAGATCAAGATGGCAACCAGACGAGGAAAAACCACCAGAGCCTCAGCCCCTGTCCCTACCTGCCGACCTGCCATCTCTGCAAACCCTCCAGCCTTTGGATGCCATGACCTCCTCAAAGGACCCTACTTCCCGGCCAGCCTTGGAGGCCAGCCAAGAAATCATCCTTCCACCCCCGTCGTCACCAGCTTCTGTGGACCCAAGCAGCCAAGGGGACCCTGAGTCCCGTCTTCTAATCCTGCATCTCTCCCCTTCCCCCAAGGCAGCTGAAGATCCCAGAGCCCAGGAAAGCCCCTGCGCCCAGCTCTCCACAGCACCCACCCACTCCAGCCCTCCAGAAAGCCCCCAACTTCTGGTCCCCACAAAGCCCAACTTGGATATTTCCTGGACATCCCAACCCCTTGATTCTTCCTCAGATCCTGGTTCCCCAGAGAACCCCAGATCCCAGCCCTCTGAGGTCCTGCTGGCAGAGGACGCTCACTTCCAGCTCCCGGAGGGGCTGGGAGCCCTCAGATCCCCTGCTGCACCTGCCAACGACTGGCTGGAGCCCCAGGCTAGGAGCCGGCCCAGAGTCGCTGAGCTTAAAAAGTGTTTTGAAGGTTAAGAATCTGGGTCCTGGAGGAGACCACAAACCTTCAATAAAGCACAAGAACCCAAAGCTGGTTTTCCTGGTGAGTTTATCTGGGGGCCCTCTCTCTGCTCAGAAACGTACCCCATCCACTACCTTCCTCCTGGGGCAGCCTCCAGCTGGCTCTCAGGTGCAGCTGGAAGCCCCTCCCTTCCAGGAAGCCCTCCCAGCCCTAGGATCCTTGCAACCTTACAATTCATCTCTCAACAGCCTATGAGTCCTGAGTTTGTTCCCTCCATCTAGACTAATTCCTGCCCCCATCAGCTCAAGAAGAAAAAGGTTTTGTTACATCTCACTACTGACTGTATGTATATATATAAAATGTGAGCAGCACACTCTCCCTCACCCTCAGGGACAGAGTCTTTAAAGCACCTTCTTCCCTTCTATTCTTAAGCACTGGCTAGGTTTGATTGCCCAGAGAGGGCTCTGCCTTCCCCCAAGGTCACACAGCAAGGCAGACGGATAGAAAAGGAGACCTAGATGGGCAGGCAGCCCCGCACCGTCTCCTTGGAGTCCTGGGGAGCCCGGGCCTCGGCTGCATGGTTGAACTGAAAGAAAGGAGAGGATTTGTCGGGCCTGTGTGGCAGCAGGACAGACGGCCGAGCGGAGATGGGGCAGCAAGCGCGGAGGCGGGCCCCCAGCCCCGGCATCCCCAACTGCAGGCAGAGTCAAGCAGAGGCGGCATGCTTCACCGAGCCTGCCAGGCAGGTGCCCCCTGGCCCCCCCAAGTCCTCCTGGACCATCAGAGGCTGTTGTCTTGGTGGCAGCTGCTGTGTGTGAGCGAGCACTGGGTGGTCCTAGGCAGTTGTGGCAGCTGCAGCAGGCCCCAGCATTCAGATGAGCCGCTCCTCAGGCGGCAGCTTGAGGTTGGGGGGCGGCGGCACGCGGGCACCCACCTGCTCCTCGCTGCTGGGCCGGTAGGTGCCCTCTGTCTGCCTCTTCTCACGCAGTTTTCGCACCAGCAACACCAGCACCACGGCCAGAAGCAGGGCGCCCAGGAGGGAGAAGACCACAATGATGGCAGTGATGGCAGCCTGGGACTGCAGTAGAGGGGACAGGTTGCCCACCTGAGCCAGGAGATTCTGTCCACCCTCACCTGAGAAGCATCCAGGGCTCCTAATGCCCCCCCCCCACCAACCTCCCACCCCACAACGCCTGCCATTTTTGGGGGTATGGTACCTCCATCCAGGATTCCCGATTCCCATCAATCAAATGTGGGGCTCCCGGGCTCCCACCTGCCATGCCTGGGATCCCCCTCCCAAGCACCTGCCACCTCTGGGAGTCTGGGCCCCTTCACCTGCTTCATGTGGGATACTTGAATAACATTGCTGTTGCCCTCCTCCTGCATAAAACCCCAACTCACCAGGGCCCCATTGGAGCCAGAGCCTGGGTCAGAGGGTGTAATGGTGCCGTTCTCATTTATAGGGGGGTCCAGCGCTGTGGGGGTGGGGGGCGGGTAGAGAGGACAAATTAATCCTTATCTATCCTTCCCATCTTGGCACAAATGCACCTTCCTTGGGCATCTCTCAGTTAGAACTCTGCTTTTCTGAGTCTTCCATTCTGGTAGAGACTGTGGGTGCCCTGCATGCAGGGGCTGGCCCAGTCGCTTCTGCTCCTTTAGCCCCCCCCAACCCAGCAAAGCCCAGCAGTGAGCAATCAGCCTACAGTAGTTTGCAGTTTGTGCTGAGTTGGGGTCTGCTATAATGGATGGTGTCTGGAAGCCGGACCCTGCCCTCCCCCCACCACCTCTCCAGCCCTCCCTCGGCCCTTAAGGATCTGGGTGGATCCTGCGTTTCCCTGGAGTGTCTGACTCACACCTCCCCCCCAGGCTCCAGAAACTGAAATAGAAGGACTAAATGGTTGGGTCCACACCTATGACCAGCCTGGTCAACCTGGGATCAGAGGCCTCCTCCCAGGCAGGCCTCCTCCTGGCTCCCAGTCCGCTCAAAACACTTCAACCACCCTGAGACTCAGGTACACAGGCTCCTCTCCCCAGCCCACAATTCCGCCTTCCTCAGGAACTCAGGAATTCTACACCAGCTCCAATCGTCCAAGGGAGCCCCTACCCCTGATCGACCCTGTAGACTCCTCTCAAGGTATCCCATGACCGCTCCCCAGTTCTTGACCTCTCCAGGGCCCAGGTAACCCGCGCTTCTAAGCCCCGCCCCGCGCCCCCCCAACCTCTAGCCGGTACCTACTTTGCCCCCAGGCCCGGCCCCAGCGGGCCGGCAGCAGCGGCAGGCCGAGCGCCAGAAGCAGCCCCAGGCCGGGGCTCGCCATGGGCCGGGCGACGGGCTGGTGGCACCGGGGACCGGGCTTCTCGCGCGCGCTGCTTCTACCGCATCTCGGGCCGGGGGTACCTGCGAGCCGGCACCTGGGGCGGGAGAAAGAGAATGGCGTGGGGGAGGGGGCTAGACCCGGGCGCAGGCCCAGGGGAGGGATGACCCGCCCAGGGCACCCCGCAGTCCCGCCCCGCCCCCGCCGCCAGAGGTCAGAGATTAAAGATTAACTCGAGGCGGCGCGTTCCTGGGCTGGGGAAAGGGAAGCGGAAGGGGGGAAGGGGTGGCAGGCCAAGCCGCGCGTCCTACCTCCCTACCTGGCCCAGCCGTCCTCGACTTTGCTCAGGTTCCCGGTCCGGGTCCCTGGCTCGAACCCTCGGTGCGTCCGTCGGTAGCTCGGACTCCTCCAGCTCCGCCCGCTCACGTGACCCGGAAAGTTTAGTCACTCACCTGGGAGAGGAGCACACTTCCGGCTTGTGCACCTGAGCCTAAGCGAGAGGGCGGAGCCAAAGGGGGGGTGGGACCGCGCCAGGGACGCACCTGTAACGGGAACCCAACTCTACGATACCGAAGAGTAAAAAGGGGCGCAAGCGCGCAGGTGTAAGAGGGACCTCCCACCTATATTGCGGGCACATCTGTAGGATAGCACAAGTGTGGAGACAAACCGGGCATGGAGACACTGGTGCATGGGGCACGCCTGTCTGGGGCAGGCCCGAATGGGTGGCCCTTAATAAGGACACACCCGTGTGGTACACACCTGCCTAGGAGCCAACCTGTATAGAAGACATTTGCGTGGATATGTAAGAACACCTATGGGAGACATCTGCATTGAATCACATCTATTTGGTGTATAGCTGAATGGAAGCATACCTGTGTGGAAAACAGCTGTATAGAACACACCTGCATTATGACAAACACCTGACTGAGGCACTCTGGTGTAGGATACATTTGCTTTGGAAACGCATCTGCATGGCTCACCCATGAAATGAACAACTCTTGTATGAGGAATTCCTGTGTGGAAATATATTGGAAAGACCTGTACGAGACACACCTGCATTTTAGTACACCTTATAGGACCCAGATGTATGGAAACGTACCCAGACGGGTGTATACTTAACTGCAACATACCTATGTCTGGGGATAGAGGGGAGCTGTATAATGCATTCCTGGGTGGATTTCTGTTGAGAAAGACACCTGTGAAATGAAGGAAATAGCCTCGTATGAGGAACATCTGCATGGAATTGAGATCGAATGAAAAAAAGACCTGAGAACATGTGCATGAGGCACACTCATATTGAAGCACCTGGGAGCTTCAGTGGGGGGGTGGGCAGGACAGAGGCTCATGTGAATTGAGGCCCACCTGTCAGGGATGTACTTGTGAGAAAATGCCTGTTTGGGGCATTTCTCTGGGAAAACATCTGTATCCCCCATGTTGTGGGGCACCTGCAAGAAAGAAAACATCTGTGAGGGGACCTCTAAGAGGCCATCTGGACCACTGGCCACTAGGACCTCCTTAAGAGGCCATTTGTCTGGGACTCACAGGTGTGTTTGAGCACACCTGTTTGGGCAAAACTAAACGTGCCCTCAGTGAGGCTGTACTTTTCGATAAAGGACGGTGATCATAAGACCTCCACCCCCTGGGGACTCTAGGGTGAAGAGTAATGGCTAAGGGGAAATTAATCACTTTTAGAGTATAGAGCGATGGGTAAGAATTCCAGGTCTGGTTAAATCCCCGCTTTGCCGCTTACTGGGCATGTGGCCTGGGTAGAGCAGTTTAACCTTCTGTTTCCTCATCGGTAAAGTGGGAAAGCCAGTCCCACCTACCTTATAGGGTTTTGGCGAGGATGACGCGAGGGGTGAGTAAAAGGCCTGGATTGTGCAACGCTGTGAATCAATGTTAGTTATTGTTATTATTTTTCGCCAAGTGGTCTGGCCGCCCCTCCCCCTAATGGTGACTCAAGAAACTGCGCCCGAAATTAGTGGGAGGGACTTTCGGCAGGTGCAGCGAGCATGACAGGCTGGTGCCCCGCCTCCAGCGCTCGGCTTCCCGGTCTTCATCGGCACTCGCGCCTGCGACACTGAGACCCGCAAGTTGGTCTGGAGAGAGCAGTCAGCACAGCGACTGGATCAGGCCGCGGCCTCTTTAAGACTGCCCAGCTAGCCCGAAGCCGCCGGGGCCCAAGGCAGCGCAGGGCCGCCGCAGAAGCCCCGCCCAGGTGGGGCGGGCGGGCGCAGCTCAGGCAGCTCTGGCCAATAGGAAACCGACTTTGCAGCAAGCCGCACGTTGATCTTCCGTTTCCCAGTCTGAGTGGGACCGAAAAGGAAGGCTGGCGGGCGGGATGTAGCACAGCTTCCTGATTTTCTGTTTCTGTGGGCGAGTGGGGAATGTGAAATGAGCGGGGGGGCAGATGGAGGGCTAGATGATGTAAGGTTGGTTCTTGAGCATGTCTGGGAAAAACGAGAACTTTAGCGCCTAAAGAGAAATAGTAGGGGAGGAAGGTCAAGTGGAAAGGGATTAGGAAACCAAATCCCTGATATCCCTCTACTGCGCGCCCTTGGACAGAGGGTAAACCGAGGCACGCAAGGCGGAACTCTGAAAGCAGAGTTGAGACCATTGACCTCTCTAGCCCCCCTCCCCAGAATGAACTCTGGTGCTTCCTGTGCACTACCAAAGCATCCCGACATTCCGCCCCACACCCGCGGCTCCGCCTCCAGCCTCCTCCCCCCAAGCGGGTTGGGGGGGGGAGGAGACGCAAGTTCTGGCGCGGGCGGCGACGGCTAGCAGTCACCGCCTCCTGCAAGTGCCAGAGCCGGGCGGGCAGCGCGGAGGCTGCGGTGGCAGTGGCCGCGGAGCTGGCCCTGCGGGGCCGCGGGGGGGAGGGGGAGCCGCGAAGCCCCCACCGAGGCCGCCACCGCCGGGCCTCCCCTCCCCCCCCCCCGGGCGGGCGCCATGCGGGGGGGCCCGGGCGATGCGGAGCGGCGGCAGCGCTGGGGTCGCCTCTTCGAGGAGCTGGATAGTAACAAGGATGGCCGCGTGGATGTGCGCGAGTTGCGCCAGGGACTGGCCCGGCTGGGCGGGGGCGAGCCGAACCGCGACACCCAACAGGTACCCCCGCCGGGACCCCAGCCTGGCGCGCGGCGCTCCGGCCCTGCGGGCGCCGGTAACCCGAGCCCCTGAATGGAGCGCCGCCGCAGCAGCCGGCGACTGCCTGTGGCTGCACTCCAGTGCGGGTGCCCAGCCTGGGCGTCTCCGTCCCCTTCCCCCTGCCCCGCGGGTCTGGGCCTAACGGGTTCGCCAAGACAGAGCCACGGAGGCTCCAGACCTGCAGTCCAGCTGCCAACCGCCGGTCCCCAACCCACTCGCCGGTGCCTCGAGGGTGGGGGATGTCTTGCCAGCGAAAGGAGCCGATCCGCTCTCCTGCCCACTGCCCCGGACACACCCTCCTCTGAACTCTTTGCCCATCCAAGACATACCCTGCCCGTTGCCTCAGGAGACACACCCTTTCCCATCCTACCCCCCTCCTCCGGGCATCCACTGCCCTCCCAGCCGGCTGCCCAGCCTCTCTACGTTTACATTTCCCAGGCCTGCCCTCCCCGGGCCTGGCTTAATGCCCCAGGCTACCCCACCCTCAGCATGGGATGTAGCAAAGCAGGAACTTGCCCCTAGGCCTATGCAGGTGTCCCCTACACCTCTAGCCCCAGACGCCCCTGGAGTGTCTCTCTCCACAGCATCCTGAGACCTCCAGGACAACCTCCCACTTTCCAGGTGGGAAACCAGAGGCCTGGTGGGGGCTCAGCTTAGATCTCTCATTGCCCCACAGTGCCCAGAGCTGTCTCTAAGGGGAGCTCCTGAAACTGCCATATGGACAGGGTTTTTTTAAGAGACAGCTGGGAGGACAGGCTTTCAGAGACAAGAGCCCAAGGCTACCTACCACTTCCCAGTTCTGTAACCTTGAAAAAGTTACTCGACCTTGGAGAGCCTCAGTTTGCTTGCCAGGCAAACTGGACAACTGCTTTCCAGCTCGTAGACCTACGGTGGCCTTGGGCATATTGCTGAGAAGTGAGCTGGCGGATGGAGGGGTGACTTCCCCTTAGGTGCTGGGGGCTCTGAGTTCCTGGGCCCTAAGCTTGTCATGCCCCCTGCAGATTGGGAGCAGCCTCCTGGAGCTCCCTCGTCCCTTCCCCCTTGCCAGGGCATCTCCCCTGAGAGTGACGCTGACCCAGGTGGTGGGCTGGACCTGGAGGAGTTTTCCCGCTACCTGCAGGAGCGGGAACAGCGCCTGTTGCTTCTGTTCCACAGTCTGGACCGGAATCAGGATGGTACGACCCAGGGATGGGCTGCGGGGGCCCTGGAGACACCAATGGGGTTAGAACTGGCACTGCTAGGAGGGGGAGGGCCACTTCTCCCTGATGACTCACAAGCTATTTTGGGAGTTCTCCTCACCCCCCAGCTAGGTGGTTGGGCCCGTGGGCCCATCCCACCTCCTTTCCCTTCTGGGATGCGACCCCTATTATTACCCTTAAGTTTCTAAGGGACACAGAGATGCCCCATATTGCCGCTGGATTCCCTATGAGGCAGAGACACCCCCCATACCCTTTCTGGGTCCCTAATATTGCCTCTCAATCCCCTATGGCATAAGGACCCCCATAATTATCCCTGGATTCATTTTTTCATTCATTCATGGAGCAGAGGAACCCCCCCCAACATTGCCCAGTTCCACCTCTCTAATCCCAGTGGGTCAGTGACCCCCCCCCAACCCTGCTGCAAATCTCATCCTGGGTTCCTGGGTTCCTGGATCCCCTGGTCTTCCTAGACCATCCCCATTCTGAGCTGTACTAGACCTGGGCTCCAGGGTCCCCCCACGCACACCCTTTTCTGGTCCCCTCCCCAGGTCATATCGATGTGTCTGAGATCCAGCAGAGTTTCCGAGCCCTAGGCATTTCCATCTCGCTGGAGCAAGCAGAGAAAATTCTGCACAGGTGAATAACTGGGGGTCCAGAATCCCAGGTAGCTCAGTTTCCCAGGGCCCCTTGGCCACCTTGAGTCTCTAGGCCCCAGACCCAGTCCCAGAGCAGGTGGAGCTGAGGGGTGGGCTTGGGAGTCAGGCAGATCCTGGACCAGATGCTTCACTTCTCAGAGCCTCAGTTTTCCCCTTTGTAAAATGGCGAGCTCTCAGCGCACAGGAAGTCAGTCCACCCCCAAACCAGCTGAACCTCACTCCTACACCCCCTGCCCAGCCCCTGCACTGATTCTATCCCTACCTTGCCCTGCACCCCCAGCATGGACCGAGACGGCACAATGACCATCGACTGGCAGGAATGGCGCGACCACTTCCTGTTGCATTCACTGGAGAATGTGGAGGATGTGGTCTATTTCTGGAAACATTCTACGGTGAGGTGGCGGCAGCTTTCCTAGCGTGGTGGCTGGGCCTTGCTCTGGTTTCCCCTGGGCATGGAGGGGCTGGGTCAGGAGTCTTGAGAAGGAAGAGCCACTGGGAACAGCCAAGGGATGACACTCTAGTCCTCTCTTCCTCTGATCAGGCTCAGGGGACTGGGGACCCATTGGGGGAGGTCTGTGATCTGGCTGGAGCCCTTCAGACCTGACTTTGGGGTCCTGGGGGCAGACTGTGGGAGATGGGAGCACAGGGAAGGAAGAGCTCACCAGACAGGGCACCCAGCCTCCAGCCTCCACCCACAGCTCCCCTTCTGCTGGCTTCTTTTTGCGTCAGTAAATGGTCTGCTGCTGAAAGGACTCATTAGAAAGCCACCTTCTTTGGAAAATCCACTGAGGTCCACTGGAAGTTGGGGGAGGAGGTGCTCTAATTCCCCCACTTTTGGGTGGGAATCTCTGATTGATGCTTCCAGTAGCATTTGATGGCATCTGTAGGGGAATCCACCTGTGGGATCTGGTGAGATTCTCTTGGGAGATCCAGACATTCCCACCCTGGGGATCCATGAGAGACTTGGTTGGGAAGTCTATAGGTGGATTCTAGGGGAGGGATGATCCCTGGGGACAGATTCCCTGTGGGATCTGCTGAGGCCCTGGGAGGGATCCACTGGTCTCCTTATATGGCAGGTCCCTGGTGGGATCTTGTATGGCCCTGGAGGGATCTTCTGGAATCCTTATGTGGGAGATTCTTGGGTGCGATCCTTCAAAGGGATCTGATCAGCTCTGGAAGGAATCTTTATATGGTAGATGCTTGGGTAGGCTCCTTTGGTGGGATTTGGTGGAGGTGCCCAGGAGGGATATTGGGATCCTACATGGGAGTCAGGTTGGATGTTCTGCTGGGATCTGGTAGGGTTCCAAGAGGGATCTCCTGGGCTCTCTAAGTGAGATTTATTGGTGGATGCTCTGAGTGTCCTGGGATTCATGAGGGAGACACTCCCATTTAGGGCTGAGGTACATCTCCCTGCCCCTATGATGGTGTGACACCCCAGTCCCTGCCTCCTCAGGTCTTGGACATTGGTGAGTGCCTGACTGTCCCTGATGAGTTTTCAGAGCAGGAGAAGCTGACCGGCATGTGGTGGAAGCAGCTGGTGGCGGGTGCAGTGGCAGGTGCTGTTTCACGGACGGGCACGGCCCCTCTGGACCGCCTCAAGGTCTTCATGCAGGTGAGGGGCCCCGGAAAGACCCACCCCCTCTCTTAGGCCTGGGCCCCAGAAGGGGACCCCAAGGCCACCTTATCTCCCCACGCAGGTCCACGCCTCCAAGACCAACAAGCTAAACATCCTGGGGGGCCTAAAGAGCATGATCCGAGAGGGGGGCATGCGCTCCCTGTGGCGTGGCAATGGGATTAACGTACTCAAGATTGCACCTGAGTCGGCTATCAAGTTCATGGCCTATGAGCAGGTGGGGGCAGGTGTGGGAGATGTGAGCTAGATGTGAGGGCTGGTGGGATTGGCTTGGGGGCGGGGGATGTCCGCAGGACCCCCAGGAGTGGACATCTGCTCCCCTGGGTGGTGCCCACAGCAGGACGACCTGAGATCCTGTCCACCTCTGTGTCTCCCACTTTCAGATCAAGCGGGCCATTCGGGGGCAGCAGGAGACACTGCACGTGCAGGAGCGCTTTGTGGCTGGCTCCCTGGCTGGTGCCACGGCCCAAACCATCATTTACCCCATGGAGGTGAGAAGGAGGGACTCTGGCCGAGGCCCCTTTGCAGGGTGAGGGGCTTGCAATAACCACGTTACTCCGTGGTGTGATAGGCATTGGTATTGTAACTTTGCCTCTCCCTAATTTGGACTGGGGCTCATTAGAGCAATGCTGTTTCATGTGTAGTCTGCATGGGCATTGCAATTTGAGATGTGACTTCCAGGGATGGTGGTGTTGATCATAACGATTTAGGCAGCAACTGTGGGGCCAGCTGTTTATGGACATGCCTCTTGTAAGGATACTGATTTCCAGGCTGTTTGTTCCCAGGGGAATTATTTCAGGTTTCAGGTTGTGCAGTGTGTCAGGATTCTGAGCGATGGAAAGCTCAAATCACATAAATGAAGTCTGAGGTAAGCAGTTCAGGGCAGGTATGGTGGCTTCAAAGTGGTAGAGACCTTGGTTCCTTCCCTTTGTCTTGTTCCAGCACTTCACAATGTAACACCCACCTCATGGACCAAAATGGCTGCGTGTGCTCCAGTCATCACATCCATATTCCAGCCAATAAGGAAGAATAGACAAAGGAAGGAACCACCTCCCTGCCTTTAAAAATACTTCCTGAGAGTCACACATGCCTGTTCTCCTGCTGTTTCATTGGCTAAGACTTAGTCACATGGCCATATATCTAGGGAAAGTGAGTGGCTGTGTGCTTGCTGAAAATTATAGTTTCTATTATTAAGGGGGGATGGGAGCAAGATATTGGGAGACCACAGTGGCCGCCATGCAACTCCGAGAGATGTAACCATTTCGAGGTATAGAGATTTGGGGATAGCAAAAGATTCTACAGTAACTGGTTTGTTAAATTCAGGTATTGCCAGGGTAGATCCTTCTAGGAGTAGCTATTTCTAGGTGTCTTCACTGCTGGGTGTGGTGTTTCTGGAAGCAGTTTTCCCAGGGATAACCGGGGTCCTCCCCAGGTGCTGAAGACACGGCTGACCCTGCGCCGGACAGGCCAGTACAAGGGGCTGCTGGACTGTGCGTGGCAGATCCTGGAGCGAGAGGGGCCCCGCGCCTTCTACCGCGGCTACCTGCCCAATGTGCTGGGCATCATTCCCTACGCGGGCATCGACCTGGCCGTCTATGAGGTCTGTGGGCAGCCCGCCCCCCTCTTTTCTCTCCCCTCTGGGATTTGCCCACGGGACACCCCTTTCCCATAGGGTTGACTCAGTGAACCTCCATAGCTAGGGGTGGAGAAGCGCCATGGGCCTTGGGATCCTGGGGAACCCTTTCAGCTGTTGGACTCCCCGACTCTTTCACTTTTACCACTGTGAGATTTCTTTCCACTTCCGTGTGCAGTTCAGCCTTGCTGGGCCTTGGGAACCCAGGAAGATCAGGGACCACCGTAGCTCACAGAATCATGGGAGAGAGTGAATGTGAGCTTCAGAGATGCCTGTCTCCCCAGAGCATGTACTGGAGCCGGCCAAAGTCTTCTTCAGGGCCTGCCCATTTCATAGAAACCACACCCCATGGCCAGCATCTCAAGGCCTTTATCAAGAGAGGCAGAAATGGGGGGGGGGGTTGACTTCTCTTCCAAGGGTCATGATTTTTCTCTTCTCCTGGTGGGATCGCCAAGTTCTTCCAAGTAGCACAGCCCTAGATGTCCCCAGGCATCCCCCAAAGTCTCTGTGTCCAGGACAGGGCTAGCTTCACAGGCAGGGGGCCAGTTCAGTCGCCAAGGGCCCCATGCTCAGAGGGCCTGGCTCTTGGTTTAATGCCCTGCTGTTGCCATCTTGAAATCCCTAATCATCTTTGGACGAGGGACCTTACATATTTTTATTTTGCCCTGGGCCTCGCAAAATGATGCAGCCGGTCCTCATCTCCAACACTCCGCACCTGCCATCCGTCCCTGACTTACCCAGCACCCAGCACCTGGGTGGCCACGTGAAACAAGACCACCGCTCATTCACTCACTTGCTCAGTCATTCACTTGCTCACTCAGTAACAGTTTACTGAGCATCCCAAGGTACGGGGACAGCGTTAAATAAAAACAACGCAGTCCTTGCTTTCCTGGGGCACCCACTCCAATGAGCAAGGAAGTCAGTCCACGGGCCAACAAGTAGTTTCAGATCTTGCTAAGTTCTCAGAAGAGGATAAAACAGGATGTGTAATTGAAAGTAACAGTGGGCAGGAGGGGGTCGAGGCAGGCCCCTGAGAGGCGATGAGCAAGGCCGTGTGAAACAAGGCAGAGGGTGCAGAGAGCGCAGCTCCAGAAGCAGCACTGGATTTGGCCTGTTGGAGTGCAAGTCTTGGGTGGCTGGAAGGAAACGAAGAGTCAGCAAGAGCTCAGTGATGTGGCTGGTTTTTCCTAAGTGCAAGACTCAGCCACTGGGGGCTATGAGAAGAAATTAGACCGAACTTTATTTGATCCATTCTTCACCCAAAAAGGGAGCTGGGAGGTCTAAGTGGTTTGAGAAAGCCTGTGCCTTCTTGGAGTTTCAAAATCTATGTTAGTCCCTTAAAGGCTCTGAGAAGTCTGCAGAAAAGCGATTTCACTGGGTTTTTGTTTTTGGTGTGTTTTTTTGATTTGTTTTGTTTTGTTTTTTGACCCAGTGTTGGCCATGCTTACGCAGTCTTCAGAACTTCTTTTCAACAGAATACCTCTTAAACACTCATTCAACACCTATTTGGCAAATCCTGCTCCAGCCCCCAAAGAAGGCTCTTTTTTTTTTTATTTGACAGAGAGAGACATAGCGAGAGCAGGAACACAAGCAGGGGGAGTGGGGAGAGGGAGAAGCAGGCTTCCTGCTGAGCAGGGAGCCCGATGTGGGACTCGATCCCAGGACCCTGGGATCATGACCTGAGCCGAAGGCAGACGCTTAACGACTGAGCCACCCAGGCGCCCACCCCCAAAGAAGGCTCTTAAAATTGCAAGGCAATAATGGTGAACACTTGCTTCCAAGGCGCCCACTCCTTGCCCAGCCCGGACATCACTAATCTATCCCAGCCCTGAGTCCCTCTCCACACACTTCCGGGCAGCTGTTACCAAGGGGTGGGAAGTGACATGGGAAATGAAACCTAGGAGCCATCCCAGTCCCAGAGCAAGAAAGAAGGTCCTCGCAGAGAGGCTTCATAGGGATTGGCTGCCCAAAAAACCAAGTGCACCACTCTGGACTGCAGTGTGGCTCTGAATGTTGACTCCCACCCTTATTTTGTGGCTATGGATAAGTAACTTCCCTGGAGCCTCATCTTCTTGTCAATGAAATGGAGATAGTGGTGGTATTTGTCTTAGTCTGAGGTCCTCTGGAAGCAGGGATGTGAGAGCACGTGGTTTGGCAGGAAGGTAAGGTAACCAAAATAAAAGGAGCATTTGTTCCCTAGGGCTGCCTAACAAAGTACTGCAAACTGTGGGGGGCTGAAAGCAACAGACATTTACTGTCACAGTCCCGGAGGCTGGAGTCTAAACTCAAGGTGTCGGCAGGGCCACACTCCCTCCTAAACCTTAGGGGGACATCCTTCCTTGCCCCTTCCAGCAAGGGGCATCCCTGCAATTTCTGCCTCTGTCACCGTGTGGCTGTCTTCCCCGCTGTGTGTCTCTGTCTCTGTATCTCCTCTTCTTATGAGGACATCGGTCATGTTTGCTTAAGGGCCCACCCGACTCCAGGGTGACCTCATCCTAACTCTCCACACCTGCAAAGACTCTATTTGCAGATAAGGTCACAATCTGAGGTCCTGGGGGTTAGGACCCCAATATATCTTTTGGGGGGATGCCATCGAACCCATAAGGGCGTGTTATCAAGCAAGTTATCATGGTGGGCAGATGCAGCTCAGTCCCGGTGGGGGGCCTCTGGAGGCAGCATAGAACGTGCCCCTCCCCACAAGACGCAAGGGAGCTGGGGTATTGATACACCAAGTCAGTTGTCTGCTGCTCGCTGCTGGGGGTGCTGGGTCCTTACCTGGGTCCAGCAAGAGTCCTCAGGCAGAACTGTGGATGCTGGCAGTTGGGAGTCAGCTGATTTGAGTTGAATAGGATATGGGTGGCGTGTCCACATTGGAGAGCGTATTAGTTTCCTATGGCTGCTATAACGAATGACCATAACCTTAGGGCTTTAAAACAGCGCACGTTCACTATCTCATCGTTTTGAAGGTCCAAAGTCCACGGTGGGGCTCAGCGGGCTAACATCAAGCTGTTGGCAGGGCTGCCTTTCTTCCGGAGGCTGCGGGGGAGAAGCTGTTGCCTTATCTTCCCCCTTCTCTAGCAGCTGCCCGTTTGCCTCGGCCCGTGGGCCCGTTGTCCATCTTCAGAGCCAGCCGCACAGCATCTTCCAACCCGTCCCCCACCTCTGCCTCTATTATCCCCTCTCCTCTGACTCTTATAAGGAGCCTCGCGGTGACATCGGACCTGCCTGGATGGTCTAGGATCATGCCCCATCTCAAGGTCCTTAACTTAATCTCAACTGCAAAGTCCCTTTTGCTACATGAGGTACCATATTCCCAAGGGCAAGGGCATGGGCAGAAGGGGGGGGCTGTCCTCCCACGTCCCACAGAGGGTCAAGGTGAGGCCTGAGTGACAGGATGCAGGTACCGTGCTCGCGGGGCACCTGGGAGGTACCGAGCGCTCAGCTAGTACCAGCCAGCCAGCGGGGCCTCCGAAGCCAGGGTCGTGCATGGTGTTGCCCAGTTCCGATCCAACCCACACCCTACTCTCTTCTCCGCCCCCACCAGACCCTGAAGAACCAGTGGCTTCAGCAGTATAGCTGTGACTCGGCCGACCCAGGCATCCTCGTGCTCCTGGCCTGTGGGACCGTCTCCAGTACCTGTGGCCAGATAGCCAGCTACCCCCTGGCCCTGGTCCGGACCCGCATGCAGGCCCAAGGTGAGGCCGGGGCGGGAGGATGGGGCAGGGAGAGAACACCACCACTGGGGCCCCACCTCCCCATCCCCAGCTCCTCCTCCTGGCCAGGCAAGGTCCCAAGCTGGGATCCTTCTGGATTTGGATGGCCTCCACCAAAGTCCCTACCTTTCCCTGGGCCTCAGTGTACCCATCTGTGACACTGGAACGGGAGCCCTTTCCCACCCCCCTACCCGCCCCACCGAGCGAGGAGAGCCGATGCAGCGAGTACTGGAGGAGTGCCCTAGCAGGCTTAGCTGGGAGGGCTGCTAACTTGAGCTCTGATTTGCAAGGCTGGATTACAGTGAGGAAGGCAAGGCGAGGGAAGATCCGGGTACAGGGGGGTGGGGGGCAGGCTGGGTATGGGTTTATTGTTTTCCTCGTAGGTTTCTTTTATGGGTTCTCCCCCCACCAAAACACACACATTCCTGAATCTGTTTTGGGAGTTTCCTTGGGAATTTTAGCATTTGTGTTCCGTGATTTCCTCTGGGGGTGTATCAGTGCATAAACCTGGGTTCTCGCCCTCCAAGAGCTCACAGGCTGGAGAGGAAGCAAGATGCTGAATAAATCATTCCACAATTAAGTATGGATCTAGGGTTGAATGCAGGATAAGAGAAAGAGCCAGACTTAGACTGGGGTACCAAGCAGGGCTCCCCTGAAGAGCCTGCTTTGGCATGAAGGTTGGAAGGCAGAGAAGAGTGAGCTGGGAGAAGAGGCAGGGAAGTGAGTTCCAGGCAGAGGAAATGTCTGTACCCTCTTCCACCACACACATACATATACCTTCTCTGTTTCTAATCATCCCCAAACTTGGGCCCTCAAGACTGGGCTGAAAAGGCGAGCAGCCGTTTCCAGAGCCAGGAGAAGTCCCGATTCTGAGTAGTAGGTCTCACTGTTAAGCTAACCCTCCTCCCTCATGCTGCAACGGCCACAGGCCCAGCCCTGGGGAGTAGGAGGGGGAAGTAAGAGGGGCCCTCTCACCTCACCTGGCCTCCCCGCCCCCCCCAGCCTCCATCGAGGGCGCCCCCCAGCTCTCCATGCTGGGTCTGCTCCGTCACATCCTGTCCCAGGAGGGCGTGTGGGGCCTCTACCGGGGCATTGCCCCCAACTTCATGAAGGTTATCCCGGCTGTGAGCATCTCCTATGTGGTCTACGAGAACATGAAGCAGGCCCTGGGGGTCACGTCCAGGTGAGGGACCCAGAGCCTGACCCACCCCAGATCCCTCACCCCAATCATGACATCCCCCACACCTCAGCCACTAGAGACTGATGGCCCAGCCAATGGATCCCAGGGCTCCCTATAGCAAATCACAGGATCCCCACACTTTACCCACTGGGTCCTACACCCCCATATCACGTCTACTGGCCCCCCCAACACACGGGGTCCTGGACCTCTATGACTTAACCATGGGATGCCCCACAACCCAACTAATGGATCCTGATAACCCAATCACAGGAGCACACATCACCATACCTAAACACCCAGACCCCAGCTCCCTCAGGCCCCAGATCCAGCACTGGGTCCTAGATCCCCAAAACCACTGGCGGATCCCAGATCCCCATGCTTCCAGCCCTGGATCTCCAAGCTCCACCACTGGATTCTGGATATCAAGAAGCCTCAGCCACCGGATCCTGACAATGCAATGCCCAGATCCCAGGGCCCCAGCCACTGGATCCCAGATCCCCTCACCCCAACTACTGGATTCCTGAATTCCTTTACCTTGACACTGAGTCCCGGATCCCTCTGCTTTGACTACTGGATTCCCTATATTTCAACCACTACACCCTCAACCCCCAACCACCGGATCTCAGATTCCCAAGCCCTGACCGGCTGGATCCTGGCTCCTAAATCCACAATGTGAGCCCAACGGCAGAGCGAGTGGGTCCCAGCGACTGCGGCTGTTGGACCCCAAATCCCTTCACCACAGGCACTGGAAGCTGAAACCTCACCCATAGGAGGTAGACACCGCCCCCCCCCCACCCTTCCAAGCACTGGATCCCAGCCCCTTAACCTCTGGATTCTGACCAGAATCCTCCCAGGCACTGGATCCTGAATGCTCAGACTCCAAGTCTAAATAGATCCCAAAAGGCCCGTCACAACATCCTGGATCCCCCCGTGCCCCTGTCCCAGACACACCCCAGAGCCCAGGGCCCTCTGCCCATGACACAAAGCCCAGGGTCTAAGGAGCCTGTGGGAAGCCTAGGTCCTGGCCTCCTGCTTCCAGAAAACCCGTGGGACTTGCCATCAGTCCTGACACGGCTAGAAGCCGGCAGCTGGGGAAGGAGATGACCCCCCTCCCACAGCCTAGACAGAGCCTCGATACCCCCGCCACCTGCCCAGCATGGCTGCACCTCTGGCCTGTGGGGAAACCGCCCCCCGCAATGCTCCCCACAATGCTCTGCGGTGTCTTCCGTTCCCTTCCCACGTTTAGGCTGATGATAACCTCCAGTCGCTCTTTCCTGGGGGCTGGCAAGGGGTCAGTCTGAGGCCGGGGACACGTTAAGGAGACTCTCCCCAAGCACACCCCAGCACTGCCAGTCTCTTCCCCAGGCTTCAGAGTTGGGAGCCCAGAGCAAGTCTACACAGACTAGCCTTCCCTGGAGCCAAGCGTCCAATTATGCAAAACAAGCCAAATCCCCCAGACTCACTCCAGGTCTATTTTTCTACTAGAGAGGAGCTGACATTCCTCCCCCTCAGATAACCCAAGCCTGCAGCACCCCCCACGGCCCTGTACATTCTGCACTTTAGAGTTGGGTTCTGAGCTTAGCATAATTGGGGGACCCCTCCCATCACTCCTCCCAAGTCCTTGGGGAACCCCATGAAAGGACTACAAAAGAGCAACTGGGTTGTTTGGGGGGGCTGGAGGGCCCCCCCCCCGTGGCTTCCACCCGCCCCCACCTACACCGTGTCCCACCTCCCCGCCTGTGTGTGTTATTTCAAAGGAAAAGAACAAAAGGAATACACTTTCTAAGCTCTTTCATTGTGGTTTTTACCGAAAGGGGGTGGGTCGATGTGGCACCACCTCAAACTATCCCCAGGGAAGGGACATGGGCCATCCTCTGTTGCACACAGTGCCAGGAGACCAGGAAGTGACTTCCTCGGTTTCCGTAGCTGTGAAGTGGGGGCAGGGAAAAGCCCACATTCATGGGCCCTTTTTATTTTTCCTGTATTCTAATTACATAAGGATATTTGTTTCCCAGGGCTACTGTAACAAATTACCACAGACCGGGGGCTTAAAATGACACAGTTTTTAGACTGATTTAATTTTTTATTGTGGTAAACTAGACATCACATACAATTCACCATCTTAACCATTTTTAAGTGCACAGCTCAGTTGAGCACACTCACCCTGTCCTGCAGCCACCCCCACCCTCCGTCTCCAGAACTTTCCATCTCCCCACACGGAGACTCTGTCCCCATGAAGCACAGACTCCCCACCCCCTGCCCCAGCCCTGGCTCCCACCCTCTCCTCTCTGTGTGGATGGGACTCCTCTGGGGACCTCCTGGGACTGGGGTCCTGCGGGATGTGTCCTTCTGGGTCTGGCTCCTCTCACTGAGCAGTGTCTTCGGGGTCCCTCCACGTCGTGGCAGGGGTCAGGATGTCCTTCCTCTTTAAGGCTGAATAATATTCCAGTATGTGGATGGACCATATTTTGTTTATTCATTCATTCATCCATCAGTGGACACTTGGCTTGCTTCCACCATTGGCTATGGTGACTAAAAAACAAGAGGAATTTATTGTCCGCCAGTTCTGAAGGCTAGAAGTCTGAAAGCAAAGTGTCAGCAGGCTACGACCCTCTGAAGACTGTAGGGGAGGATCCTTCCCGCCTCTTCTGGCTTCTGGCAGTTGCTGGCACACAACATTCCTCAGCTCGTAGACCCAATCGGTCCGATTTCTGCCTGTCTTCAAATGACCAAAATTGTTCCTGTCACCATCTTGTGTTTTAAGCTGCTACCGTTGGGGTAATTTCTTATGCAGCAGTAGCTAACTGATACGCATGCGCCTACATAGATATGATTTTCCACACACTCAAAGATGGACTTAAGCCTTGCTAACTATTTCGTATTTTTACTTCCTTTAAATTATGTCCTGAGGATCATATTCCCAGAAGCGGGATTGCTGGGTCAAAGGATATGACGATTTCAGGGTCATGCCCCCAGAGAAATCATCTGCGATATACACAGCTACCAACAAGGAATTGGCATTCCTAATTTTACTTCAGTCATCCCAGCACAGAGTGTTACCACTTTGATTTAATCAGGCCAGTCAACCACTATTTTCTTGTCCACCTTCTCACATCCCATTACACCATTTGGGCCTCAGGAACTGACATGTGGTGTGATATGTTGCTTTTCTCTTTCTGAGTCTCCCCACCCACAAAATAGGGGATGTTATCACTGACATCTTTAAAGGGAAAAGAACTTACATTTATTGAGCAAGTACTCCATACGCTGGCTCTGTGCTAAGCCCTTTGATGCGTTATCTCCCTCACTTACTCATCATCTATTTACCGGACACCTGCTTTGTGCCAGACCCAGTTTTGTGAAACACACAACAATCATTGCTCTCATAGACCCCACATTCCAGTGGAGAGCGACAAACAATAAATAACACACGTGAGTGTATGTGTAGCCAGGTAGAAAGCAAAGGCACTATGGATAAAAATAAAGTGGGGAAGCAGAGTTTACATCTTTTTTTTTTTTTAAGATTTTATTTATTTGAGAGAGAGAGAAAGTGAGAGCGAGTGAGCACGAGTGGGGTGAGGGGCAGAGGGAGAAGCAGACTCCATGCTGAGCAGGGAGCCCGACGCGGGACTCGATCCCAGGACACTGGGATCATGACCTGAGCCGAAGGCAGCCGCTTAACCTACTGAGCCACCCAGGCGCCCCCAGAGTTTACATCTTAAATAGAGTTGTCAGAGGAAGCATCAGGAAGAAGGTGACGTTTGCATGAAGATTTAAAGACAGTGAGGGAGGGAGCCATGGTGATGTCCAGGAAAACAGCATTCTAGGCAGAGGGAACAGCCAGTGCAAAGGTCCTGGGGCAACATCATGCCTGGCGTGTTGGGGGAACAGGGAGGGGGCCCATGTGGCTGGAGCAGAATGGGCAAGGAGGAGAAAGGGAGGAGAGAAGGGCAGGGAGGGGACCGGGCAGGTCATACAGGGTCTTGTGGGCCACACGGAGGACTTGGGCTTCTACCCCAGGGAGATGGGAACCCTGGAGAGCTGTGGGCAGAGGAGGGCAGGACCTCACTGCGGTGCTCACGGGCGCCCTCTGGTGGTTATTGTGGGGAGCACTGACGGGGGGCAAGAGTGGGAGGGCCCAGAGTGGAGGCGACTGCACTGGTCCGGGTCATCCATCACAGGGCTGGACCAGGGTGGAGGCCACGGGCATGGTAAGCAGCAGCCAGATTCCGGATTTATGTTAAAGGTGAAGCCAGGATTTGATGACAGAGTGTGGGCATGAGAGAAAAAGAATCATGGATGACATCAAGATTTTTGAACCAAACCACATGGAGGATGGACGCGCTCTCAATGAAGACTCATTGCAGCCTCTTGACACAATGTGGTAGTTTATCGTTACTTCCAATTTACACCTGGGGAAACTGAAGCTCAGAGAGGTAAAGCGAGTCCCCCAAGGCCACACAGCAGGAGTTGTCCTAGATGGGATTCAAACTCAGGCTGCCTCCAAATCTATGCCTGTCTCACCTTGGGGACCAACTATGTCTCTCCCTCCCAGAGCTCCAGAACCTTCCCACTCTCCCTCACGTCTATCTCCCATCGCCATGACAGCAACACACAGTGCATTCATTGCCTATGGCTCCTATAACAACCACAAACATGGTGGCTTCAAACAACACAAATGTATTATTCTAGAGGTCAGAAGTCTGATACGGATCTCACTGGGCTAAAATCAAGCTCCTCCTGGAGGCTCCAGGGGAGAATCTGCTTCCTGGCCTTTTCCAGCTCCGAGGGTCTGCCTGCACTCCACGGCTCGTGGCTCCCTCCTCCATCTGCAAAGCCAGGAATGGTCGGATGAGTCTTACTCACATTGAACCCTTTCAACACCGACTGTTCTGCTTCCCTCTTCACTGTTTGAGGACTCATGAGGTTAGACTGGGCCCACGCAATTCGTCCAGAATAATCTCTCCATCTCCCCGTCAGCTGGTTAGTGCCCTTAAATCCTCTGGCAAATTCACTTTCCCCTTTGCCACGTAACATGGGGAGTTCACAGGTTTAGAGGGATTTGGATATGGATATTTTGTGGGGGACACTCTCTGCCCACCATATCCAGTGAGGTCACAAGGGCCTCTGTGACCTCATCATGCCCTGGTGCCCAAATTTACAAGCTGGCCCCTCCCACATGGCTGCTGGATGGGCAAACCTGTCACCAGGGATTTGAACCTAGGTGTCCTGACCCTCCAGCTGCCATGGGAGCCCAGCCCGAGGAAGCTCAGAAGCCTTGCTCGAGCGTCCAGACCCTGTTTAAGAGGGTCAAAGCCTTACTCGCCAAAACCCCACCACCTCCGACCCTGCCCCCGCCCCCCTCCCGGAACCCAGGCTGTACACATGTGTATGGGTATGTGTTTGGGCACGTGCATGAAAATGTCCTGGAACATCTCCCATCACAGCAGGTGAGCTTGAGCACGGCAGGCCTACCGGCACCTCCGGCCTGAAGGCTGGGGTAGAAGGCCGTGCTGCCTGCCCCCTCTGCATGACCCACTCCCCTCCAAGCAGACCTGGATTTCCGCCTTCAAGCAGTGGGGACCAGGGTGGGCCTTTCACCAGGAGGGGCTTCCTGGAGATGCGGGGAAGGAGCTCCAGCCTGGCTGAGTACAGGTGGGAGTGGGTCTGCCCCGCAGGTGCTGGACACAGGAGAGCAGCTGATGGTCCCCGTCGATGTCCTAGAAGTGGATAACAAGGGGGCCCTGTGGAAGTTTCTGCTCTCAGGAGCCATGGCTGGGGCGGTGTCCCGCACTGGCACGGCCCCTCTGGACCGAGCCAAGGTGTATATGCAGGTGCGCGGGGAGCACAGCTCTGGAGCCTCTGGGGTGGGGCTGGATGGAGGCAGAGCTGATGGGGTTCAGGATGGGGGTGAGTGTGCAGTTGGAAACAGGTGCGAGGGTGGGGCTGGGACGCGGGTTGGAGTCAGGAGGAGGCTGAATGGAGGTAAGGGTGGGGGTTGAAGTTGGGGATGGTGCTGGAGCCAATGGGGATGGAGCATGAACTTGAGTGGGAGGAGCCGAGAGAACCGTACCAGGGACAGGGTGGGTTGGGGATAAGGGAATTGAGGATGGGGTCTTTGGATGGGGCTTTGAAGGCAAACTAGAACAGGTAAGGAGAGGAAGGTGAGGAAGGAGATGAGCACGTGGGGCTGTGTCCGAAGGTGAG
>NC_058403.1:209943818-209949830 GCF_002201575.2 Neomonachus schauinslandi
GGCTGTGTCCGAAGGTGAGGAAGGAGATGAGCACGTGGGGCTGTGTCTGAAGGTGAGGAAGGAGATGAGCACTGTGAGGCCAGCTGGGAAGGGAGCGGGAGGAGGAATGGGGCTGGGTGGCTGGGGACAGGATGGGGTTGAGCTCCAGGCTGGGTTGGAGGCGATCAGGTGGGAGGCTCCTCACAGGGCCAGTGGCCTCCCTATCCCCAGGTCTACTCCTCCAAGACTAACTTCATGAACCTGCTGGGGGGGCTCCGGAGCATGGTCCAGGAGGGGGGCTTCCGCTCCCTGTGGCGGGGCAATGGTATTAACGTCCTCAAGATTGCCCCCGAGTACGCCATCAAGTTCTCCGTCTTTGAACAGGTGGGCGGGGGAGAGGGACAGGCCCACTTTGCACAGTCCTGCCCTTCAACCCAAACCTCTCCTACACGCCCTCTCAAGCCCAGATCCTTACCCAAGACACACTTTCACCCTCTGGCCCCAGACCCAGGGTGGGTTTCAGCTAGGAAGAAGGTCAGCAGTTCTCTCCTGTTCCTCTCTCCTGCCCCAGTGTAAGAATTACTTCTGTGGAGTGCATGGATCCCCACCCTTTCAGGAACGTCTCCTTGCTGGCTCCCTAGCTGTGGCCACCTCCCAGACGCTTATCAACCCCATGGAGGTAAGAGAACATCTGCCCCATGGAAGATGAAACAATGTGAAAATTAGCTACCAGCTGTTACGGCTTCCTCCTCGTCCTCCCCTTTCCTCCTCCCCCTCGTCTTCTCCTTCATGTGAGGTGCGTGTCCAACCTGTGTTCCAGATGGCTCCCCAGTCATCTCAACAACTATTTACTGGTTGGGTCCTATCCTCTTCCCTTCAAAGATCCAAGATGCCACCTGTGTAATTTACTAAATTCCTGTGCATATTTCAGTGTATTTTTGGCCTTTCTCTTCTTCCTCTGCTATGTCTGTCCAGGCACTAATGTCTTTTTTTTCCTCTTTTGGGGGGGAGGGGGGGTAACAATTAGATTTTATTTTGTACAGCAGTTTTACAGAAAAATTAAGCAGGAAGTAGAGTTCCCATACACACCTCTCCTCACATACACAGTTACTACTATTAACATCCTGCGTGGGGTGGGGGGGACGTTTGTTGCAACTGATGAGCCAATATCGATACATTATTATTAAAGCCCATAGTTGCCTTCAGGTTCACTCTTGGTGTGGTCCATTCTGCGGTTTGTACAGATGTATACGGACACCTACCCCCCATTAGGGTGTCAGAGTAGTTTCACTGCCCTAAAAACCTTCTCTGCTCCACCTACTCACCCCTTCTGGCTTCTCCCCTGAATCCCTAATCATTTCATTGTCTAGTTTTACCTTTTTTTTTTTAATTTTATTACTTTAAGTGATCGCTACACCCAACGTGGGGCTAGAACTCACAACCCCGAGATCAAGAGTCACATGCTCTTCCGACTGGGCCAGCTGGGCATCCCTATAGTTTTACCTTCTGTCTTTAATTTTCGAGGCTTGACCTTACTCTTTCTCATCCCCCATCCCTGCTTTTCTTTATCGGTTTCCAGGTTACTCCCACCGTGGTTTCCCATATGAACTTTAGAAGTAACTTACCTCTAGTAAGTTCAGAAAACAAAGTCACCTATTGGTATTTTTTACTGGGATGGTATTCAATTTATAAATAAGCTTAGAGATTCCTCCCATCTATGAGGCCAGCTCTGGTATCCAAGATCATTTCTATTTGTTCAAGTCTCCTTTTATGTACTTTAATGGTCTTTTAAATTTTTCTCATATAATTCTTGCCCTTAACTAGTTAAATTTCCTCTTAAGTGTATTTGTGTTCTATTGCTGCGTAACAAATTGCCACAGACTCGGTAGCTTAAAAGGATACAGATTTATTATCTTTTGTTTGTCTGTGGGTCACGCCTGGGCACTGGCTAGTCAGGTCCTCTGCTCAGGGTTTCATCAGGCCAAAATCAAGGTGTTGGCTGGGCTACAGTGAACCCACCAGAGGCCTGGGTCCTCTGTCAAGTTCCTTGGTTGTTGGCAGGATTCAGTTTATAGTTGTAGGACTGAGGTCCTCAGCTCCTAGAGGCCACCCACTGTCCCTGCCATGTAGTCCTCTCCACAACAGTCAGCTTAAGACCAACTGAAGAGTGTCCTGGATACTCCCAATCGCTCTGATTTCTTCCGTCTCTGGGAACAGACTCTTTTATTAAAGGGCTCACCTGATTTGGTCAGGCCCACCCAGGACAATTGGTCTTGCTTCACTTAAAACTAATTGCTTAAGGCCCCGATACATCTGCAAAATCCCTTCACTTTCATGAAATGTAACTTCATGTCATGTAACTTGACAAGGGGAGTGATACCCAATCATAGTCCCAGGCCTAGCACACTGTCAAGGTCAGGGTGGGAGGGGAGGTGGGCATCATATGGAGCATACATATCAGGGGTGGGAAACTTGGGGACCACCTTAGAATTCTGCCTACCGCACTGGGTGTTCGGTTTTTTGGGCAATTGTAGAGCTGCCAATATTTTGATATTGGGGTATTTTGTACAAATGACTATGTCTGGCTTCTCTTGGAAAATTGGCAAACCTGGCCACCCCGTGGGGTCTGCACCCCCATGGCATGATGTCTGGCTGCCGCTGGGTGTAAGCTGTGACTCCGCTCAGTCCACGCCACTTCCCTTATCCTCTTGGCCTCTGTCAGCACTTGGGCTTCTGAACCCTGGGTTGAAAGCACACATAGGCCAAGGAATCGCATGGCTCTGGGTTGGAAACTCAGCTCTCTGCACTCCTGAGCTTCCACCTCCTCAGCTGTAGGACAGAAATGCCAGCCGCCGCTGAGGGTCAAGAAAGGGGCATGCAGGGTGGCCACTGGGGGCTAGTCGATGAGGGTTGATGAGAGCATTCGATCAGATGAGCCACCTCCCTCCTTGCCCTCCCCAGGTGCTGAAGACGCGGCTGACCCTGCGCCAGACAGGCCAGTACAAGGGGCTGCTGGACTGTGCGTGGCAGATCCTGGAGCAGGAGGGCACCCGCGCCCTGTACCGTGGCTACCTGCCCAACATGCTCGGCATCATCCCCTACGCCTGCACGGACCTGGCCGTCTATGAGGTGTGGGTCCCACAGGGGGGTGCCAGGGCTGGTGTGAACACCGGCCCGTAGTAAACTGCCTCCTGACCCCCTTCTCTTGCAGATGCTCAGGTGCTTCTGGTTGAAGTCAGGCAGGGACATGGAGGATCCCAGTGGCCTGGTCAGTTTGTCATCTGTGACGCTGTCCACGACCTGTGGCCAGATGGCCAGTTACCCGCTGACATTGGTGCGCACCAGGATGCAGGCCCAAGGTCAGACTAGCCCCAGTGGCCACCGTGCATGCCCCTCCCCTTAGCCTTGACTGAACTTTCTCATCCCCCAAAAGTGACTCCCAAACTGACCTCTAAACCTACCAAGACTCACCCCTAAATCTGACCCCAACCCCAAATTAACCCTACAAACCACTGAAATGAACATCTCCCAACTGACCCCCACAAACACCCCCAAATGCAACTCAGGCCCCCACACCATATTTCAAGACATAGATTCCCCAAATGCTCTCCCAACTTCTCCAAATCTGACCCAGCCCATATTCCTAAAATTCCTAAATTCGCTAAACCTGACCCTTAGACATCCCAATGTCATAACCACTTCCTCCACTACCCTGTATACTCCCCAAATGGACTTTCAGCCCCTAAACCAATCCACAAACATCCAAACAAGTCCTTGGTCCACTACCCTAATCTTGAAAATATCCCCAAACCATCCCTTAGCACACTTCCCAAATCTCTGGCAGATCTTAGAAGTTCCCTCCCAAATAAGCGTGAATGTTTTCTCAGATGTTCCTGAAAACAAGTCCTGAAAACTCCTGCCTGAGTTGATCTCTCTCCCCAAACTGACCAATTTCCTCTAAGTCTTCCAAACTCCTTCCCAACGCTGGCCCCCAGACCCCAGCCCCTGGCTTCACCCGACCCCCAACATTCCAGCCCGCCCCCGCCCCGGGGTGGCCCGATCATCTCTGGCAGAAGCCCTGAGCTTGCCCTTGTTCCCACAGACACTGTGGAGGGCTCAAACCCCACCATGCGCAGAGTCTTCCAGCGGATCCTGGCCCAGCAGGGTTGGCCGGGGCTGTACAGAGGCATGACTCCCACCTTACTGAAGGTGTTGCCAGCAGGTGGCATCAGCTACGTGGTGTATGAAGCCATGAAGAAAACCCTGGGTGTATAGGCAGTGGCCAGTCGACCCACCCTGGGCAGAATGGACAGGAGGATCCAGGGTCCCCTGGCCCAAAGAGCCCTCCAGGCTCAGGCCCAGGGGGGCAGTTTTTGTCAGGAGAAGCAGTCTGGGGGCCTGGGTCAGAAGATCCCTGGGGATCCTTTCCGAGGGTGCAGCCAGGGACTAGTTTGGACTCCCGTTTGGCTCGTTGTGGCTTGTCCAGGCTTCAGGGTGAAATGGTGGACGTGGAGACAATCTGAAATAAAGAGTTTCTGCTGGATGTGTCTGGGATACCTGCGTCCAGGAGGGGAGCTGGGTATCTGGAATCTCTGGGGCTAGACAAGGAATCCGTGGTTTCAGGGGGTGAGCTGGGGACCTGCAACACCCTATGTCTAATAGGGAGCTGGGCGCTTCAGATATGTGTGTCCCAAGAGTGGAAGCTGGGCGCCTGGGATCCCTGGGTCTCGGAAAGAGGCCTGGATATCTTGGGCCCCTTGGTCCTGAGTAGGAATTGTAAACCTCCATAACGCCTGGGTTCAGGAGAGAACTGAGGTCCTAGGATTGGAGCTTGGAGCTCAGGTCCCCAGAACTTACGCGAAGAGGGTGTGGGGTGTGGAATTAGGGTCCTAGGAGAGAACCAATGGCTCTAGACCCTTGAATTCTGGAGGGGAACTGGTTCCATGAGTCCTGGAAGAGAAGTGGGGGCTCTAGAATCCTGGGTGGAGAAGAGAGGGGGATACAGGGGATCCCTGGGTTCCCTCCTGCTCTTGGCCCACCCCACCCCCGGAAGCATCCGATCTCCAAGGCCTCGAGCAGGCCACGTGTTCGGCCTGCCCAGCCAGGCTCCTGGGGCGCTAACCTAGACGTCAGGCCTGATTTCCCCTCAGCCGGTCGGCACTGCCCACGTCGACTGCCATTCACTCTCGCTACGGCTAATCCCCTCTCGTCGTCTGGAGGCCGGCTCCGCCCCAATGCAGCTACGCTTCCACTGGCTCCCACCAAAACTGGGCCCCTTTACTTCCTTCCCTGCCATTTGTCCAGAGCGGTGTCCGTCACCTTGCACCCGCCCCCGCCGCCCAGCCATTGGCTTAGAAATCAAGGCTAGAAGAGGATTCTGGTTAACAGGGAAAGCAATCCAGTCAAACCTAAGCGCGTCACCCAGAATTCGTCAGGGATTGGATTCAGTTGGCTGCCAATCTGCGCAAGACCCGCCTTCTGCGTGTCCTCATTGGCTTGCGTACACGATTATCTCACCTGGCGCCCGCCCAGCCTGTTCAAAGGGGCCTTTCGGCAGGCCCCTCCTTCCTGTCCACTTGACTCTCCGGAGTCGTCAATCCAGTTCTGAAGTCGCCCCGTAGTTCTGGAACTCCCGCTTCATTGGGTCTCCTGCCCTCTCGGGTCGCCTCGATTTGCCCGCCCAGCACCGGCAGCCCGAAGCCCACTGCCTCCGAGAGCTGTCGGTCACGCGGCGCCTCCCGCCCACTGCCTCTCGCGGCACTCCGATTGGTCGTTTGCCTCCAGAGGCCGCGATTGGTGTCCCAGGAGCGGCGGCCACCTCCGATTGGCCTGGCTGCGCCGTCCGTCACGCCGGCGGCGGGAGGAGGCGTCCCTCTCCCCCCTCGTCGTCTTCCCAGCCGCTGGGTTCCCAGAGTGCTCCGCGGCCGTGTGGAGCGAGGCCTTGTTCCCGCGTTGAGCCGCCGCCGCCGCCGCCGCCTCCTCAGCTTCAGCCTCCGCGCCAGGCCCGGCCCCGCCGCGCC
Organism: Neomonachus schauinslandi; assembly: GCF_002201575.2. NCBI lineage: Eukaryota > Metazoa > Chordata > Mammalia > Carnivora > Phocidae > Neomonachus > Neomonachus schauinslandi. The sequence goes on from NC_058403.1 coordinate 209,949,818, forward strand.
ATGTCGGACTACA
>NC_058403.1:209950230-210033341 GCF_002201575.2 Neomonachus schauinslandi
TTCGCCGACGCCGTGCAGCGGGCCCGCCAGGTGAGGAGGCCGCGGGCCTGAGGGGCGCGCGCGGGCGGGGGAGGGGGCGGGGTCACGCGCGCGCGCGCGGGGTCGCGGGGGGGCGGCCCGAGGCCGCCGCGGGGTCACGTGGGGCGGTAGGCGGGGGCCTGGGCCGCCCAGGGTGTCTCCAGTGGGCCCCCAGCGGGTGACCCCCCTGCAGGGTGAAGGGGTGGCCGGGGGGTCGCCAGGAACGGCCCCTGGATGTTCAGGGGTCCCGGAGGGCTGGGACTCACTTTGGGGAACCCCCCTTAGGACACCCGATGGCATGATTCCCTCTCTAGGAAGCAAAGTGTCCCTCTTCCCGGTGGGGAGGGTCTTGCTTTTCCCTTACCTCCCCATCAGGGCAGAGAGCTCTGTTTGCCCCCAACCCAGTCGCATTTTTTGCCCGCCCGCCGGGAAGAAGGGACTTTGGGAGGAAAACAGCCTTTTTTCTTGAGCCTGCAAAGGGGGAACCCTTGCTACCAGAGTGGCCGAGCACTTAGGCGAAATGGGGAGGGTGGGCACAGGGTCTGGCTCTTTTTGATGCTTCCGGTGGCTTGAAAGGTGGTCTCTCTTTGGGAAAGAGGGGAGGGTCCCACCACTGTGTTTTGAGGCATGATGATACCGTGGAGGTGTCACATGCTGTTGTGACTGACCTCCTCAGCGCCTTTTGTGGCCTCCCCGCGTCCTGGAGAGCAGGAGGCCTGTAGAATGGGAGAACTTTGCTGCCCTCTCAGGAAGCCGACTGTCGGGGGGCCGACTGAGTGCTTTTGCGATTGAGTGCTTTCCTTGAGTTGTTCCAGTGCCTCCAGGGCAGAGTGGGAGGTCCCGTTAGGTGAACGCCCTGTTCCCGCCCAGTGTGGTCTGTGGCTTTCTCACCTATGGAGCAGGGTAGGGTTCTAACGTGCACTTGATCTGGTTGCCCACCAACCTGCCTTGTTGGAGAAGCAGTTGTAACTAGCCGAGTTGATGCTCTTTGCTGGGGTGGGGAAAGGCCTCAGCCCAAGAGCTTTGGCTCACAGTGTTAAAAAAAAATTGGGAGAGGTGGAAAGATAGATCCTTAATTCATGGTTTGTGTGTCTTTGGAAAACTTGTAATAATCCCACAGACTCTGGTCTTAAACTTGTGGGATTGGGGTTATTTGAAATTGCTCCTCACGTGTCTGACATGTAACCTGTGTTTTCAAAAAGGGTCTTTTCTTTTGGTGGAATGAAGATTTCGGATGCCTTTAAGCAAAGACTTCCCTAAAATTTGTTCAACGAACGCAGATTTTGAGGGGGAGGGAGATAAAGGAAAGTTGTGCTCTTCACCATCCCAGAAGAGCCAGGCTACAATCACACTTCCTGCCTCCCTCGTGGAGGCAACCTGAGGACCCTCCTGAGAGCAAATCCGTGTGGATTGTGGTCCAGTTGCAAACAACATAGGCGCAGATCCCAACTAGAAAGGGGGTTTGAAATTCCTGGATGACTATTGAACGCTGAGGCCCTCGGGTACGTTCTGAGAAGTTGGTCTGAGCACCAGGGAAGGTTGGTTGTGGTGGTAACCTTCTGTGCTTACGATTGTGTTTGTAGATCGCAGCCAAAATTGGAGGCGACGCTGCTACAACAGTGAACAACAGCACTCCTGATTTTGGTTTTGGGGGCCAAAAGAGGCAGTTAGAAGACGGAGGTAACTATAACTACCTGCTGGGAAGAAGGCCTGGGGGTAGAGTGAGGTGCCTTTGTTTGAACGTGGTTCAGAGTCAGGGGGAAGCCATTTGGTCTTTTAAAACCTCAGCAATCCCAGCTTTGTTCATTCTTTTTGTTCGGGCTGCCATCCTGGGGTATCAGGTGGCTGAGAGGAGCAGATTGATTGTGACTAGGTCCAAGTTGTAAGTTCTCAAGATTGTTCCTCCCCTTCTGGTAGGCTTGGGAAATGCTCGCGGTTTTGTTGAGGCCCCACATAAGTGCAGTTTGGCTGGCCCCAGGGCATGCAGTACTACCCACAGTAGCCAAAATGATCAGTGTGGGGATCAGCCAAAACCAGACTTACACCTGGGCCCTTCCTGACCCCGGACTCGAGTGCCACCATCATTGTTCCTGTTATAAAGAACTTTTTTACTCTTAAGTGCTAGTGGTGGGACTGATGGAAGTCTGGTCGCACTCCGGGGTTAGTCCCTGCTAGTCTCCTGTCTTGGCTCTGATATGGGGGGTGGGGGAGGGGGGATTGTTTACCAGGCCGTGTGGCATCAGCATCAGATTTGAGGCAGCTGTGGGTGGGTGGGTGCAGCATCTGACATCCTCTCTCTTTCACAGACCAACCGGAGAGCAAGAAACTGGCTTCCCAGGGAGACTGTAAGTCCGTTGGGGGGTGCAGGCAGAGGGCAGCTTCAGGGTCTTAAGAGATTTTTAGGATTTGGGAGCTAGAATCTCTAAGCAGATGGCACCTGTCCTTTATGGAGGCTCTAGGTGCTTATCATCTGGGGTCCATGAGCTTTAGGGATCCCAGAGCCCCCTGGAGATTGAGGCAGACAGTCCGATGTGAGGCGGGTTCATCACACTCAAGTGCTCAGGAAGGCTCGGGAGCACTGTGATAGGTGCCAGCCACTCCTCGGGCAGGCAGGGGTACCTGGGGGCCAGCAGTGTTCAGGGTCCCAAAGAGGAGCCAGGCCAATCTTTGCTTTGAATTTTCTCTCTGCAGCCATCAGTTCTCAACTTGGACCCATCCATCCTCCCCCCAGGTAAGTTGTGATTTGGAGGACACTTGTTTCCTTGTCTGTCAGCTGTCTCTGGCCTTTCTTGCTGACCTGGGGGAGAGCTGTGTCTGGGGGCTGCACCGTTTCGGACTTTGTCCCCGCTGCTTGCTTGGCCACAGAGAAACCCAGGAGGCAGAAGAGCTGCCTTTGCGCCTGTGTGTGGGGCCCAGGGAGGGGCGGTCTTTGCGCCCTGTTGCTGCCTGCGCCGTGGGACACTCCTCGGGAGACAGCCGTCTTCCCAGAAGGGCTGGGGGCCGGCCGCGGCGTCCTCGTCCGCCTTCCGCAAATGCTTGATCCCCGAGAACTGGTGGGGCCTGGGGTTCTCTCCTACCTTTTGCCGCCTCCCCAGCCCCCAGTGACCTCAGTGGATCTGTTGTAGAATCCTTTGTGAAGGACCACGTTGTTTCTTTTTACGCTTCTAAGAAATGCAGTAAAATTGGTTTGCTAGGGAGAGGACATGGAAGAGATACAAACCTTTTTTTTTTTTTTTAAGCCAAGAGACCTGAAATGATTGTCAGAATTGTGTAAAAGCGTCCAAGTGTTTGCTTTTGCCCAGAGTCTGTGGGGCCACGCTGACCCCGACCAAGCCTCTTGTGGCTTGCATGGGGAAACTGAGGCCTCGAGAGGTCGAGTGGCTTGCTGTGAGGAGAAGGAGCTCTGTGCTCTTGTCAGACTCTGCTTAGGCCTGTGGGGTCTTGGTCCCGATGTGGTGGGAAGCATGGGCAGAGGCCAGTAGCACCAAGGGCCCCACAGGTTAGGGGCTGTGGCTTTGAGGGGCCTTTTCTCCTGGAGACCCTCTGTCTATTCTGTCTCACTTGAGACCGACTCTTATCGTCTCTCTTTGCAGGACTTCAATGACGGAAGAGTACAGGGTCCCAGACGGCATGGTGGGACTAAGTGAGTGTGGGTCACTGTGGGATGCCCGTTTTCCCTGTCTCTCAGGGACTGTTCTGGGAGCACCTGCTGGCCCAGGAGCTTTTGGTGTGAGAGGGCCTCCTGTACTGTGCGCTCACCTGTCCTCTCTGGGCGGGGAGGCAGGTGGAGCTCTCAGGAGGACCAGGAACCCCTGCCACACGGTCTTTTCAGTGCTGGAGTACCCTCATCAATCTCTGCTTTTTTTCCCTTTTCTCCACGTAGTCATTGGCAGAGGTGGTGAACAGATTAACAAAATCCAGCAGGACTCAGGCTGCAAAGTCCAGATCTCGCCAGGTACGAGAGCCAGATTTGTGTCAGAATGGGCACTGGGCTGGGCTGGGCTCCTTGTACTTTTTTTTTTTTTTTAACAGTTCCCTGACGGACAGAAGTGAGACAGGTTGGTGGTCACTGAGTGACCTCTAAGTGCCAGGCTCAGGGCAGAGTCTCAACCAGGACAGCACGGCATCCAGCAGCATAGCGGCAACTTTCGTTTTCTTTGGCTTCACAGTTGTGGGGGGACGGCCGAGGCGGGAGATCGAAGATTGAATATAGGAAGTTTTGCTCTAAATTGTTAGTTAAGTCACCATCTGAAGTAAACACCCAACAGGAAACCAGTGGGAATGTGTGAGGCAGGGGGATGCATTCAAAGGAATGGCTTTGAAACCCAGCCCGGGTTTGCACCCCAGTCTGGCTGCTCAGCTGCGCGCGCCTGCTGGGCAGGGGTTTGTGAGGACTGGCTCTAACGCAGTGGGGATTGTAGACTGATCATCGGTGGTGGCAGGAGTGGCCCCGCTTTGGGACCTCACCTTCCGCCTCACATTTTTCCCTAAATGTTCTCCCTCCTTGACTGGACTCCAGGCTTCCCAGCCTTGGTCTTGCATAGAGCAGCCTCCCAGGAGTCTAATGAGGGAGCGATTTGTCAGGCCATTAATGGTGGTACAGGCAGTAGCCGTTGTTCATTGTGCAAGTTTCACCATCTCCCTGGAAAGCCTTTCTCCAGTGTCCGTGGACCCGGGAGGCACTGACCCTCTCTCTCCTCTGCAGACAGCGGTGGCCTCCCCGAGCGCAGCGTGTCCTTGACAGGAGCCCCAGAATCTGTCCAGTAAGTCTCTGGCGGGGCCTGTCATTGTGATGAGGGGAGCAAGCAGAAGCTCTCTCCATCCTTTGGAAAGTTGGGGGCGACTCCACCATGTCCCTCGACCCTTGCCCTCTCCAGGGGGCTGTACTGATGCTTTGATTGCCTGGACTTCGAAGATCTGGGAAAACCACCTGAATAGCCCCAGCCCTGGGGACGGACCCTCTTCATCATCTGTCAGACACACGTGTTGGAGTCACCTTCCCTTTGAGCTGGATGGGGCTGTCAGACCAGTACTTGTTCAAGTGTCTGAACCCCGCTCTTCTCCTTCCCAGGAAAGCAAAGATGATGCTGGATGACATTGTCTCTCGGGGTCGTGGGGGGCCCCCAGGACAGTTCCACGACAATGCCAATGGAGGCCAGAATGGCACTGTGCAGGAGATCATGATCCCCGCGGGGAAGGCTGGCCTGGTCATCGGCAAAGGCGGGGAGACAATTAAGCAGCTGCAGGTGAGGGGTGGGATGGAGGACGGAAGCTCCTCCTGTCCCAGGAAAGTCTCCTTCCTGCGTCTGCGTGTGCACACCCCACCGACTGCTTTGTCAGAGCCTCTTACCCTTTGTGATTACACCTGCCCCCCACGTGCACTAGCCCCAGATAGTCCTTTGAAAGCCTGGTACTGACTCTCCCGCATTGGTTGTAAAGGAGCGAGCTGGAGTGAAGATGATTTTAATTCAAGATGGCTCCCAGAATACGAACGTGGACAAGCCTCTCCGCATCATTGGGGATCCTTACAAAGTGCAGGTGAGAACCCTGGGGGTGACGGGGCGTCTGGAGAAGTGAGCAATAGATAGGGCTAGAGATCTGAGTGAAAGGAGAGAGGTTTTCCAGAGCATTCGCTTGAAGTCAGCCCAGGACTCCCACTCTCATACTGAGTTCTCCCTCCCAGGACTGGACATGAGCAAGAGGCCTGAACTCTGATCTTTCATTTTCTTATCTGGAGAATGGGGGTTGCTGGCCATCCCTTCTCGGGATGGCAGGTCAGGAGCTCAGCAGGGCTCTGCGGTGGGCCCAGCTTAGGTCCATGAGCCCTTGGGTCGTGGGAGGCTGGGGGAACAGTGTTGGGGGCTTGCCCTGTGCACACCATGCATGTGTGTTTGCAGCAAGCCTGTGAGATGGTGATGGACATCCTCCGGGAGCGTGACCAGGGTGGCTTTGGGGACCGGAACGAGTATGGATCCCGGATTGGCGGGGGCATCGATGTGAGTGCAGGCTTCCTGTAGTAGTGGAGGGCCGTGGGGTGGGTGTGACTCATGCTCTGGTGGGCGGAGGGCACCAGAGCTGTGGGGACAAGATTCAGTTGACCCTTCACATTCCTGTCTCCTCAGGTGCCAGTGCCTAGGCATTCTGTCGGGGTGGTCATTGGCCGGAGCGGAGAAATGATCAAGAAGATCCAGAATGACGCTGGTGTGCGGATACAGTTTAAGCAAGGTCAGGGGCCTGGCTGAAAAGATTAGCTGGGTGGGTGGTGGCCGTGTCTACTAGTTCTGTTCTCAGGATCACTCTGAGGTTCCACTGCAGAGAGCCTGGCACCAGGGAGCCCGTTGAGCCTCTTTGTGGTGCCTTATTACTCCTAGCTGGCAGAACGTGTCCTTGTCTCCCTCCTTCATGGGAGAGCCATGTGAGAGAGTTCATGAAGGGCAGACTTGCTGTCTTCCTGTCATCAAATCTATCCCTTTCCTCTCCCCCACTGAATGGCCCATCCTGACAGGGCAGCCTGGACTGGATCAGATCCCTCTGTCCCAACTCTGGGCTATTCCCAAGCCTCAGTGAGAGTCTCCCAAGTGGCAGGCCCATTCTGAGGTTTATTGTCGTTCTTAGTTTCATGAAATGCATCTGTTCTGGGGGTGCCACGTGCAGGAAGAAGCCTCAGCTGCCACCCTGCCCTAGTTGGTCGGTTTTTTCCTCTGGAAACCTGGCCCACCCGCATTCTTCCCCCTCCCCCCCGCTCCTCCTCAATACATGGGGTGTGATGAGCGGCACTTTGAGCCTGAGATATTTCTGACACCTGGCTTGGCATGGTGTCTACCTCGCAGAGGCGGTGTTACGGGGGTTTGGTGTTGTGCTTTTCTTTAAAATCCATGTCTCTGTTCTGGATGCTGGCTTCAGATGATGGGACAGGTCCTGAGAAGATAGCTCACATAATGGGGCCCCCAGATCGGTGTGAGCATGCAGCGCGGATCATCAATGATCTCCTCCAGAGCCTCAGGGTAGGTGGCTCCAGGCTCTGCTGCTGGCGGCTGGTGAGGGCGGAGGGAACTGGCCCAGCCCTCCCGGAGAAGTCCAGGGGCCAGGCTAGCTTTCTGCGGTCACTCTCTGCCTCCTTCCTGTCTTGCAGAGTGGTCCCCCGGGCCCACCAGGGGGTCCTGGCATGCCCCCGGGGGGCCGGGGGCGAGGAAGGGGCCAAGGCAACTGGGGCCCTCCTGGCGGTGAGATGACCTTCTCCATCCCTACTCATAAATGTGGGCTGGTCATCGGCCGAGGTGAGTAGGCCTGCCTGCATGCTGTTCCTCAGCTCCCCCTCCTCCTGCCTTCTCTTCACTATCTGTCGTTCCCCACAGGTGGTGAGAACGTGAAAGCCATAAACCAGCAGACAGGCGCCTTTGTGGAGATCTCCCGGCAGCTGCCGCCCAATGGGGACCCAAACTTCAAGTTGTTCATCATCCGGGGCTCACCCCAGCAGATAGACCACGCCAAGCAGCTCATTGAGGAAAAGATTGAGGTGGGCTCAGGGAGGGGTTCTTGGAGCCTGGACACATCTCCTGTCTCCTTCCCCCACCCAAGTGACTTTGCTTCTCCTTCCTCCAGGGTCCCCTCTGCCCAGTTGGACCAGGCCCCGGAGGACCAGGCCCTGCAGGCCCCATGGGGCCCTTTAACCCCGGGCCTTTCAATCAGGGGCCACCTGGGGCTCCCCCGCAGTGAGTATTCATTATCTCAGCTTCCTGGGATTTGGGACATGGGGGTTGCTGTGCTGCCAAGAAGAGCAGCGGACCCCATTTTCATTCAACACCAAGAAGTGCTGATCATAGCGGTTCAAGGCACGATCCAGCCCAGACTCCTACTCCTGTGTGATCGGTGCCATTTTTAAAAGATGTTACAGATGTTGACCCTGGTCTCCCACCTAATAGGCAAGCCCGTGTCTACTGAATTTGGGCGACTTGCACATCTTTAAGCCAACGGAGTTTGTGTTCTTTGGCATTGTTCGTCTCACCTTTTCCTGGGCGGAGGGCCTGTGACTGAGTATAAGCAGTGGGCTAGGCCTGGGCCCCCTTCCTCCCAGCCATCCCTGCCCCCGTGGAGGAGTGGTCCCAGCTCACTTGCCCTGTCTTTCTTGTCCCGCAGTGCGGGGGGCCCCCCTCCTCACCAGTACCCACCCCAGGGCTGGGGCAATACCTACCCCCAGTGGCAACCACCTGCTCCTCATGACCCAAGTAAGTAAGGCTGCCCAGGTGAAGGGCAGGACAGGGCTTCGGTGCCCAGGTGGGGAGGGCGGGGCTGGCTTCCAGTGCTGCTCTTCAGCCCACTGCTCTCCTACAGATAAAGCTGCAGCCGCTGCAGACCCCAACGCCGCCTGGGCCGCCTACTACTCACACTACTACCAGCAGCCCCCAGGCCCCGTGCCCGGCCCTGCACCGGCCCCCGCGGCCCCCCCTGCCCAGGGCGAGCCCCCACAGCCCCCACCCGCCGGCCAGTCAGACTACACTAAGGCCTGGGAAGAGTATTACAAAAAGATCGGTGAGTGTGTGGGCCGCCGCAGGGGCTCAAGTAGGTCGGAGGCTGGTGAGAGGCAGCCGCGTCCCTGTGCCATCCTCTGACCTCTCGAGGCCTTCCTCCTGCAGGCCAGCAGCCCCAGCAGCCCGGAGCGCCCCCACAGCAGGACTACACGAAGGCCTGGGAGGAGTACTACAAGAAGCAGGGTGAGCCGCTGGGGTTGCGGGGCAGGGGCAGGGCCAGGCCCTCGGGCCCCCGGTCACACTCGCTCACCGTGACTCCGCTTCCGTGCAGCTCAAGTGGCCACCGGAGGGGGTCCGGGAGCACCCCCAGGCTCCCAGCCAGACTACAGTGCCGCCTGGGCTGAATATTACAGACAGCAGGCCGCTTACTACGGACAGACTCCAGGTCCTGGCGGCCCCCAGCCTCCACCCACACAGCAGGGACAGCAGCAGGCAAGTGGGAATTGCCACCCTCCTCCTCCTCCTTTTTCCTTCCAACCCCCGGCCACCGTCCATCCTGCCTTAGTGGGTAGCGCCGGAAATCCCTTCCCCTGCGGGGTGTGTCCTTGATGCCTGCAGCGGGGGCCGTGTGGCCAGAGGTCTCCGGGAGTCCCCACGAGCTGGGGAAGTGTGCGCTGGGTCCAGAGGTTAAACGAAGAGGCCTCCCTGCGCCGGCCCGCTTGTTCCTGTGTCACGCTGTCTCGATGCTGGGGGAGAGCGCGAAGCAAATACAAGGTGGAACTGTTGAACTGGTGGGTAGTCCTGGGGGTGGGGGGCAGGCCAGCAGCACAGACCTTGGTCGCCATCCTGGCTGCTAACTCACTCATTCAAAATCTGGCCACTTGGGAAGAAAACGGATGTGTTTTCCCCTCTCTGCATTACTTTTTTGGGTTTTGTTCTTTGCATTCTTTTATTTTTAACCCCACAATCTTTTCCCCGTGTCCAAGTGACTGTGTGTTGCAGGCGGCCCCAGCGTGGGTCAGCCCTGGCTCTGGTGGGACTCGGGGAGCTTGCCACGGGGACCGGCCGCAGGGCCCCTCCCGCCCTGCCTGGGCTCCGCCGCCGCCTCCGCTCTCGCGCCTGCCTCTGTGTCCTGGTTTTGTCTGTGAAGTGGGCATGACGATCGCCGCCACCTTCCAACCTACCTCACAGGGGTGTTGTGGGGACACCGTGATCTCTGAGATTGTCATGTTGTGATGCGCCGGAGCACCTACCTTCCCGAAGACAGAGGGCACCCCTCCTCCCTCCCACACCCTGAGCGCGCTTCTCCCTCTCTCCCCGCTCTGCCTCTGCGGCCCCCGCTTCTCTCCTCCTGGTCTTCACGTCCCTCTTGCTCCCTCCTCCATCAAGGAGCCAGTCTGACTTCAGCCAAGGGCCCTGGAGCATAGACTAGACACTTACAAACACATCGTTCCAGCCCAAGCTCGCCACAGGCGCAGGAGAGGGGCTTCCTGGCCCCCTCCTTGCCACCGTCCCCCCCAGTCTCCCGCCCCTCCCCCCTCCCCGTAGTGACCAATTCCTATCTCTTCCCTCTCCGCAGGCTCAATGAATCGAATGAATGTGAACTTCCTCATCTGTGAAAATCTTTTATTATTTTTTTTTCCATTTTGTTCTGTTTGGGGGCTTTTTTTGGGGGGAGGGGGTTCTTTTTTTTTTTTTTTTTTTTTCCCCTCATGTGTTTGGCGAGAGAGCGATGGCTGCTGTGGGGGGTGCTGGGGAGCCCTTGCTGTGAGTGGCTTGGAGGTCACAGCCTGGGCAATGCCGGGCTCTCACTCTCTCGTTCATTCTGTGTGTCTCATGCTTTTTTCTTTCAAAATTGGGATCCTTCATGTTGAGCCAGCCATAGAAGATAGAATTAAATCTCTGCCAAAAAAAAAAAAAATTTTAAATATAAAAAACACAAAAAGCAAACAAAACCTATAAAATTATATATATATATATAAAAATCTCTATCTCTTCCTGAAACTGCCTCTTTCAGGGGAAGGCAATTCATTTTCTTCCTACCACCCCTGGCCCTCTTCATGTTTTTAAAATAAACTTTTAAAAAGGAAAAAAAGTCACTCTTGCTATTTCTTTTTTTAGTTAGAGTTGGAACATTCCTTGGACCAGGTGTTGCTATTGCAGGCCTCCCTCCCCCCCCCCCCCCCCAGTCAAGCCCCTTGATCTGCTGCTCCTCCTCCCCCCTGCCTCTCTCGGCTCCCTGCAGCCCCTCCCGCCCCCCACTCCCGGGACTGGTCTTGGGTTTCAGCTGTTCAAGAGGACATTGAAACTGAAAACAAATTGAGAACAAAAACAAAAAATTGTATGGCAGTTTTTACTTTTTATCGCTCGTTTTTAACTTCACAAATAAATGATAACAAAACCTCCCCGTGTCTGCTGGGTGCCGTCTCTCTCTCTCTTTCTCTCTCTCTTTCTTCCTCTCTCTCTCTTCCTCTTTCTCGTTTTCTTTCTTTCCCTCCTCTCTCCCCCGCCTCCTGTAGAGTTTTGAAGCAGATGTTTGTTTGTTCTTTATAGATGTTGTAAAAGCCTGATAATGGTGATTGGAAATTACAAGCTTTGTGTTGTGTTTTTTCTTTCTTTCCTTCCTTTTTTTTTTTTTTAAGAAAAAGAATTATAAGAAAAAATAGTTTTCTGCAGGCGCATTGTGCTTTCCTAACTCCCCCCCACCCCCCCCTTTTTTTTTTGGTTAAATAAAGTGCTTTTTGTCTAAAAACTGCGTGCTGGCCGCAGTTGTGTTTGTAGGAGACAAGTTAAAGAGGAACAAGGGTTGGCCAATCAGTGGGGTCTGGGTCCCCCAAAGACTGCTCTTCTGGTGTTGCCTTGCAGAAAAGGGAATAGGGTGAGCCCCAGTGGAGTAATCTTCCCCCATCCCACTTTTTCCTCTGGGGACATGGGGAGCAAGACACCCAGGAGAGGCTCTGGGGCCAGGTGTTTCCATGGACGCAGCCTGCCACCACAGCAAACCCATGGCTGTGTGCGCCTCACGGGAGTCAGACTGGCCTTGGTAAGGCACCTGGCTGGGGCCTAGTAGAAACCAGGCCTCGTAAAGGATAGCACCGGTTCCAGTGCTTGGTGGGACGCTGTGCCGCCCAAGGGTGAGGACCGGATATGGAAGACTGACCTGAGGGGCCATCTGAGCTGTCTGGCCCAGGGGCGATCATCTGGAGCCCTACTGTGTGCCTGGAGTGCTCTTTCTGGGCTTAGAGTTGAACGCTAACACAGATCAGGTTTCATGTTCAGAAGCCTGGGCCCACAGGCTTCAAGGGCAGCCCCAAGCAGGAGCCCACAACAGCTCACAGTCCCCCCCCCGCCCCAGGCCTTGTCCAGGTTGGTCAGGAACCTGCTCCTGTGGGGGGCCCCCAGTCAACCCACCCCCGTGGTGCCACGGCCCAGAAAGGGGCTGTCAGTCTGGGGCCTCGTGGGGAGTCAGCTCAGATTAAAGCCTGGCCTGCCGTCACCAGATGTCTTACCTCACAGGCACTGCGCCCCTTCTGAACCCCGTGTGGGTTCTGGGATGAGGGCGAAGGCAGAGCCCCCAGCCCCTCCCATCACTGCAGGCTTTCAATGACAGAACAGCACTTAGCAAAAATGTTTTCTGGAGCTGCTTCTGCCAAGATCTAGAGGAGGGGGAGTGAAGGGTCAGTGCTGAGTCACAGCAGGGACACCGTCCTCCTCCCCTCCAAAAAGGGGGAAGCAGGTTAGCAGGCCTCTAATAAAGTGCAGGCAAAAAGTCTCGAGGTGCAGTGTCAGGGCCATGCAAGTGAGGGGAGAGGGAAATGGGTCGGGAAGGCTGCAACACAATGTTACATGTCACTAGCAGCTGGCCAGAGGTGCGGTCCCTTGGAGCAGGCCATAGGAGGGCAGAAGGTGGGGGGAATTGCCTGCCCCACCTCACCCGGCCCCCGCCCTCCCTTCCCAACCTCGTTGGTCAAAACTAGTTCCACAAGACACCCTCCTTTCAGCCTCATCTCACACTCCTGCCTTCAGCCGGAAATGGGGACAACAAAGTTTAATGTCTTCATAGACGGGTCACTTTAAGATAGGCCTACCTTCCCCCTGGGGAATGTATATGGCTGGACTTGAGCTGTGGTTCACCAATTGTTAGGTTCACCTAACCTTATATTTTGTAGATACATTCTAAAATGTATTTAATGTTGCAGCTTTGGAGACATTGTTTAGACTTCAAATGTCATGGCCGGAAGGCCACGCCCTGTGCCCATACTGCCGAAAGGAAGGAATGGAAGTTCCCCAATTTCCCAGTGTACACAGTGGGGAGACAGGCCCAGAGAGGTCCAGGATGTGGGCCACGGCATGACCCCTGCCTTGTTCCCCTGGGGAGTCAGTCGGTGGGGCAGGAGGTGAGTGGCAAGCAGGGAGTACCTACATTACAGAGCAGGTTCTTCTGCTGATAGAAGGTCAAGACTGGCTCACACAGCGTGTAGTACGTCTCCAGGCGCTGGCGGATGGCCGACTCACAGTCATCTGCCCGGTGCTCTATGCGGCCCTGGCGCAGCGCTCTCCGAACCATCGTGTCCATGGAGCAGTCAAACATGATGACGATGTCTGGGGCCCGGCCCACCTAGGCACCAGCAAAAGGGGCTGGGTGAGGAAGGGCCTAGGTGCAGTGTCTCCCTGACCCCTCTACCCTGAGATCAGGAGTCTAGAATTGTGTGGGCCCCCTGGGTTCATCTGATTTTTTAGCTCCAAGTTAGTGTTTACATATTTATTTTTTGAGATAGGTAGGACCTTGGCAGAAGCTCATAAGTAAACAACACTAACAGGGAAGAGTGAAGACTTCCTCACCATCCCCAGCCACCCAGTTTCACCCTCCCTGGAGGCAACTCCTTCCTGGAGTTACCTACTATTAGGGGCATATACTGTAAAAGCAAATGGGCTCCGATGTCCTTTTTTCTCCTTTTTTATACAAGTGGTGAAGATACTGATTTGCCTTCGACTTCACTCAGTATAACTGGAGATGTTTCCATACTGGCCCATAAGGAGGTTCCAACTGTATGGATGTACCATGACTTAGTTCTAGGCCGATGGCTATTTGGATTGAAATATTTCTTCTAAGATGGATTTAAGCATTCCAGATACTTCCGCTGGGTAAGGTACAAGAGCCCCCAGCTCAGGGGCGCCTGGGTGACTCAGTTGTTAAGTATCTGCCTTCGGCTCAGGTCATGATCCCAGGGGCCTGGGATGGAGGCCCGCATCGGGCTTGCTGCTCAGCCGGAAGCCTGCTTCTCCCTCTCCCACTCCCCCTGCTTGTGTTCCCTCTCTCCCTGTCTCTCTCTGTCAAATAAATAAATAAAATCTTAAATAAAAAAAAAAAAAGCCCCCAGCTCACCATTACCCATACTGCTGCTCTGACCTCCCTGACTGGTCTCAAGGAGACCTTTCTAGATCTCCATGTCTGCCCACCGTAAGCTCTACCTCCTACAAGTTCCTCCAGAATTTCGTTGTAAAATAGACTTCAAAGATGCGTTAAAAAAAAAAAATTACAACCAAGTGGGATTCATTCCAGAAAGCAAGGATGGTTCAATACAATTTATTGTATGAACCTCTGAGGGAAAAGGCATATGATCCTCCTCATAAACACAGAAAGGGCAATTAACAAAATAGAGCATGCATTCCAGATTTTTAAAGAGGCTAGGAATTGATAAATATCTTTAGCCAGCATCTTTTTTTTTTTTTAAGATTTTATTTATTTATTTGACAGAGAGAGACACAGCGAGAGAGGGAACACAAGCAGGGGGAGTGGGAGAGGGAGAAGCAGGCCTCCCGCAGAGCAGGAAGCCCGATGCGGGGCTCGATCCCAGGACCCCAGGATCACGACCTGAGCCGAAGGCAGACGCCTAATGACCGAGCCACCGAGGCACCCTTCAGCCAGCATCTTAATGGAAATTTGCTTTCCCTCTGAAATTGGGAACAAGACAAAATTGCCCACTCTTGCTCCTATGACTTAATAAGGTATGAGATTAGCTAAAGCAATGAGATAAAAGAAATCACTTTGAGAAACCTGAATTTGAAAGAAGGGAGGTAGAACCATGTCTGTTTGCAGGTGATGTGATTATATTTCTGGAAAACTCAAGAAAATCAATACATAAACCAGTATAGACTTAAGAAGATTTGATAAAATATTTGCTAAAAATAACAGGATATAACACTAACACACAGAGGTCAATAGTCTACATGTATACAAAAATCACCAGTTAGAAAAGAAGACCCCATTTACAACAGCAACAAAATGAAATATAAAATGCTCAGACAAAACTTTTCCAAAAATGTGCAAAGTCTTAAGGACAATCTTTAAGGAAAACTTGGATAAGATTTAACTCAAAGGAGACTTGAACAAAAGAAAGATAAAAATGTGCATGGATAGGAAGACCACATCATAAAGGTGAGAGTTCCTGAATTAGTTTGTAGTTTCAACACGATAACATATTTTTAGTTGAATTGGCTGACTCTAACATTCGTATACAAAATCAAACACGCGGGGATGTCCAGGAGAACCTAGGCAAAGAAAACCAATGGATAGTAGGGGTGGGAGAGGAGGTATTGAACCCTAACATATTAAAGGCTAATAAAGCTGCCGTAACTCAAACAGCGGGATAAAGGGCACAGGGGGATAAAGAGACCCCTGGAACAGAGTAGCATCCATAAACTGACCCAAGTGAATATGGAAAGTTGTTACATGGTGAGGGTGGCATCCCAAATAAATGGAGAAAGCACAGCCTATTAACTAGAGGATCCTGGAACAACTGGATCACGATGTGGAAAAAGGTCAAATTGAACCCTTACCTCATTCCAAAAACTAGGATAAGTCCCAAATGGATCAGAGATACCAATGTAAGAAATAAGGTCATACAAGTACTAAATTAACCATGAGTAGATATCCCTTATAAGCCTAGGATTGGTGGGGGGGGGGTGATCTTAAAATCCCGAAGAAATAACAAAATATGATAAATTTGATTAAAAATTTAAAAACAATTTTCGCATGACAGAAAGATACCATAAAGCAAAGTCAAAAGATAACTGACAAACTGGGGGGGAAAGACTTGCAATATAGCCCAATATATAAAGAGTTCCTAGAAATCAAGAAGAAGAGACCAACTCTCTGTCAGAAAAAAATAAGTGAATAAAACTAAAGATATAAAGAGCACACAAAAGAAATAAAAATGGCCCTTAAACTTTGAGGAAGATGTTCAGCCTCACTCATAGTAAGAGAAAGGCCCATTTAAACTACCCCAAAACACCATTTTGCACCTAAGCAGGGTGACAAACATTCAAAAGTTTGGCAGCATCCTCTGCTGGTGTGGGTGTGAGGAAAGGACACTTTCACGTTTCGCTGGTGGCAATGCAAAACAAAGACCGTGGTGATAGCTAGCAAAATGACCCACATGTTTCTCTTTAGTCTAAAAACCCACTCCAAAGAACCTATTGGAAAGATAACTAGCAAAAAAAGAAAAGAAAAGAAATGCCATGCAGAGGTTATTTAGTCTTGCATTGTTTGTGGTGCACAAGACTGCCAACAGCTTTTTGTCTTCCAATATGTTGTCCGACAATTTATTGTCAGTGGGAGATCAGCGGGATAAACGATGGCAGTGCCACACCTTGGAACAGAAAGGGGACAAGGAAGTCTTTGGTGCCCATAGGAGATCTGCAGGATATATTGTAAAGTTAAAAAAAAAAATGGGGCGCCTGGGTGGCTCAGTTGGTTGGGCGACTGCCTTCGGCTCAGGTCATGATCCTGGAGTCCCGGGATCGAGTCCCACATCGGGTTCCCTGCTCGGCGGGGAGTCTGCTTCTCCCTCTGACCCTCCCCCCTCTCATGTGCTCTCTCTCATTCTCTCTGTCTCAAATAAATAAATAAAATCTTAAAAAAAAAAAAATGAAGACAAGTATATACAGAACGATAGTTTTTGTGTGAGGAGGAAGATCTCTCTCTCTTTCACACACACACACACACACACACACACACACATACTGGCTTTATATTTGCAAAAAGAAACACCAGAAAGACAAACTAAACACTACTGAAAATGGTTGCCCATGGGGGTTGGGGACGGACAGGAATGGCCGGAAATGAGCTCTCTCCAGCGTACCTTTTTATGTGGCTCTGACTTTGGATTCATTAAATAATACGCAAATTCAAAAGTTAAATTTAACAAAGCAATCCGTAAATATCCAAAACCAAACCGAAACAAATGTACCCAACTGAGTGTTATTGTCATGCATTAACTACGCAGAGAAAATAATTATTTCGGGCAACTCGGCGTTTTTTGTGTACATCCACAGTGAGGAATATTACAATGGAAATCAGAGCCGCAGAGAAATCTTAAACTTCCTTCAGTCGTTTTGGTCTTAGTAGTTAATATGGGTACATTCCTTGGAAACTATTTTGCATCTGATGGAATAATGCGAATGACGGTGTTCATGGTTTTAGGAGTCCAGTGTTTTGGGAAAGAGAAGAAGGCACAGTCATGGTAAGTGTGAACTGGAAACATCAGTATGAACTTGTGATATTTTTTTTCCCCTTTCACAAGTTTGTGTTTTCCAGCTCTGTCCCCTGAAAAGGCCTGGAAACGGTGGCAATGGGCACCCCTGGCCCCCAGAGTGGACGCCACTCAGAAAGGGCTCCTTCAAGGCATGGCCAGTTCTAGGATTCAGCAGGAAGTGTGAAAGGTGGCGGAGGGGGCGGATCGGGGCTGTGTCAGAGGACACACATGTCAGCGAGAAAGGGTGCCCCCTGGCCACCGATGCGACAGCTCTCACATCAACAGCGACAAAGACCCGTGAGTTCCTAGCGATGAGAGAGAACAAAACAAGGAAGGCAAAGCAGACCAACCTCGTGGGCGCCATTGGAAGGAAACAGGACACTGACGCCTCAGTCTGAAAAATAGCCTTCGTCGAGGAAGGAGACCCCAACAGCCCTTGATGAGGAAAGAGATTTCTTCTTTAGGGAAGGATTCCCGCTAATCAATGTGGAAAACATGACCATAAGACAAAAATCGCTGTCTCAAAATAGATAAATCTTAAAAAAAAGAAAAATCAAGGTGTCCACCCGGCTAGTTCCTTCTGCGACTCCTTTCCTGGGCTTTTCCCTGTGTCCTCCCTCTGTGTGTGTCCGTATCCTAATCTCTTCTCATAAGGACACTGGTCGGATTGGATCAGGGCCCACCCTCATGACCTCTTTTGACTTGCTCACCTCTTTAAAGACCCTCTCTCCACCCATAGTCCCATTCTGAGGTCCTAGAGGTGAGGGCTTCCACATACAAATTTGGGGGACACGCTTCCAGCCATTACGGACCCCTCCCTAAAGGCAGTGGCAGCCGGGCACGTGGGAGCCTCCTGGAAATTACGCAAGACAAGAAGTACTGAACCACAGTGCTCTACGCCAAATTCACCCTGCTTCATCTGCCACCACGTAGGGGAGGAGCCAAACCCTGAGGAGCACAGAATGTCATGCAATTGGATGGACATCGTCAGAATTGGACAAATGTCACAGAAATGCAAGCACGACACATACTCTGTTTTCCCACTTTCTCAAGTCCACCCCGTGTCTCAGTGAGCATTCGGGGGCCCGATTCCTCCAAAATAACACACTCAAACACATTTAAGAGATAATCCAACCAGGGCAGAGACAACTAAGCATTGTGTGCCACCCGACACACAGTTCCCGTCAATGCCTACAAAACCTGCTTGAAGAAATGGCATCTGAGTCCCCAGCGAGCAAGACTCTAGACACACTACCGATTGATAGATCTAGTGGAGAGAGGAACGTGGTAAAGAATGCTTTGCAATCAGCAAAATCCAGGCTGTGCGAAATAAGGAGACCCAAGGCCGTGGCTTCTTCCATAAACCCAACAGCAAGGAAAACAGAAGCAGCCGCGACGGAAGGAGCGCCGACTGATGACAAGGACCGTGAGACATAGCGACCCACTGCACTGTCAGCCTTACTTAAATCCTCATTAAAACCAGACGTAAGAAGACAAAGATTTTGAAGATGTTCACGGAAATTTGAATATCAATCAGTTGTTTGAGGACATGAGAGATATTAACGTGGGACAATGGGAAGTGTTTTGATTTTGCAAAAATCTTCATCTTTTGGAAAATATATACAAAAATATTTACGGATTCAAAAACACGCGCACAGACACCCAATGTATTGAACGTGAATCTGAGTGGGTCGGTAGTTAATTTTGCGTGTGCAGCACAAATGAAGGATAGAGGGACGAGTTAAGGAATACCACGAGGCAGGAAGCCCCTGGACAAATCCGAACAAATCAGAATCCCAGGCTCTCTGGTGAGTCAAAGGCAGGAGGGAAGCAAGAAAGGCCGACGACCTGCCTTGGATTAGGAGACACCTAGCGAGGTGTGGGCCTCGTTTTCCTCGCAAATCTAACCTTATGGAAACCAAAGAGACATTCTTCAGACACTGGGGAAATTCAGAGGTGGCCTGGGCATCGAATGGTCTCGAGGCATGAATGTTAACCATCTCAGGAGCGTCTGGATGAGGGAGCGCCCAGAAATGGGACCTGGAATCTGCTTCAAAGCACACAATCGGCCACTGTAACAAGACTCTTTTGTGTGTGTGTGTGTGTGTGTGTGTGTGTTTTAAAGATTTTATTTATTTGAGAGAGCGAGAGAGAGAGCAAGGGGGAGGGGCAAAGGGAGAGGGAGAAACAGGCTCCCCGTTGAGCAGGGAGCCTGACGTGGAGCTCGATCCCAGGACCCCAGGATCATGACCTGAGCCCAAGGCAGATGCTTCACCAACTGAGCCACCCAGGCGCCCGCGACAAGATGTGCTGGCACAGATAAGGCAAGTGTGGCCAGACCTCGATGATGGTTTGATCTGGGGACGTGGAGATCCCTTAGATCGTTCCAGTTGTGTGCGTGTTTGAAATCTGGCACCAGAGATACCAAAGATGGCCTCGTGGGTTTTTCCACTCAGGGAGCACGTGCACACACGAGCGCACAAGCGAGTCCCCTTCCTGGTGAGGACAGTGAACAGGACGTGGGTGCCTTCATCCTCCTGGGTGCTTCCGAGTGCAAGGCTTCGCGGCGTCAATTTGCACTTCAAGGTCAGTGCTGTTACTTACAACACTGCATTCCCCCAAATGCCTTTTCGGGAGCACTTCGGGAAATAGAAAGAGAGCATCCCTTGCTCCGGAGGCAACTAAAATCAAATACGCAGCAACGCTAACAGCCTGGTTGTGATACTGGACGATGCCACCCCCCTGGGGGGAACTGGGTGAAGGGTACAGGGCAATTTCCCGTGAGCCTCTAATTAACAAAAAAAATTTTTTTAAATATGTAATTATTTAAAAGTCTTCTTCTGTGAACAGGGGAGTTTCCCTGCAGGTGGCACTTTTGGGAGAAGCATGGACCCAGAGAAATGGGTCCTGTGTCTGGGCATTTCAGGGAGACTGGTCACGGATGCTCCAAGCAAGACCAACCTGACAATAAGCATCGGAGCTGCACGTGGTTATCTGGTCCTCCTCGCCGCCCCTTGTGCAGAGTGCCTCCTGGTGGGGAGTCCCCGTGTGCTCATTTGACATAGGTCACCCACCCCGGGGCCTCGGCTCCCTGGAGCTGTGTTCTCAGACAGGTGCACAAGTGACCGAATCAATCTTGGAAACAGACAGGAAACTGTCTCGGGAATCAGCCTTCCCCATCTCCCCACATCGAGGAGATGCCTGTAGCACTTCTGTCCATATGCACAGATGAGGACACTGAGGCTTGGGAGGCCGAGTCTCGTGCGAGTCACAGACGGGTGGAGAAAGTGACTGAGTGTGACCCGAGCTCCATACGCGCATCCGCATCAGAGACCGCCCTAAAAGAGACACTCCAGCCCAGCAGGGTCGGGATGGAAGGACCAAGCTGGGTGCCTCCGGGGACCCCCGGACAGACCTAAGGCAGGGGCCTCCAGGGTCCTCAAAGGCCAACAGGGGCCTGGCAGCTCGCAGAGATCTAGAAAATTCTCCACAAAGAAAAGCCACTCTCCTAACCCAGAGCCCTGTTTCATTTTTGCACTTTTGGCAGCCACACGGGCACAAGAGGAAAGCATGCGTTCTGTTCCTCTTAGCATAAAACCCCAACACAAGCATGATCCTACATGGCAGATGGCGCTCGGCCTCCGTGATGGAGAGGCAACCTTCCGCAGGTGTAATGGGGAGACCACCAGGAGGCGGAGAAGGGTCCCCCGCTGACGTAGTTAAAATCTAGGCCTTGGAACCAATTGCTGTGGTGTATGGCCTGCGTCCACCACCTAAATTATGTGATCCCGGGCAAGTCACCCAATCCCTCTGTAAAAAAGCAGGATGCTGATGGTGCAAGAAAGATTTTTCTGGAACATTCCGAAAGATCAGAGCTCCTCCGTGTAGTGTCAAGAACAGCGCTGGGCTCAGGATAAAGCTCAAGATGCATTCATGCTGCTGTTGCCATGGGGACATGCAGGCCCTGTGCCTGCCAAGTCAGGCGATTTTCAAGGGAAGCTGGGAGTTTTGATGTGGCATCTCCCGAGTTTCGAAGCTTGGCCTTAAAAACCTGTAGAGTCCAAACGGAACCCATTGGTGGACCACATGGGGCCTGAGGGTCATGGGTGTGCAGCTTCTGGTCTGAGACTCTGTGGCACCTGTGGAGTCCGCTGAGCTGGCATCGAGGGCTGGGGCCTACTGTAGGCTGGGCGCCGGCCCAGGACTGAGAGATTCATGAGCCCGGCCTTTGCCCTCAGAGCGCCCAGACCAGGAGAGGGAGCCCAATATTTGCCCTGCGAGTCACTTCGATGAGCCCGACAGAAATTGCTCCCAAGCAGGTGCAGACAGAGGGCAGGGCCCCACCTGCCCCAGCCCTGGGCAACCTCTGTTTGATTCCCACCTGGACTTCTTTAAAGGCATTTCGACCCTATCTGGCAAGTTCCGGGAAAAGCCTGGAGGCTGACAATCTGCCAGTTTCTCTTGTCCTGCTCGGCTGTTTCCAGACGCTCCAGCCATGGCTGTCCCGGTATGTGGATGGGCCTTCTCGTGATGTCAGCGGTGCTGGCCTGCAGAAGTAACCTGAAGAAAGGTAGTCCAACTCGCCAGCACCGGCTGGCTCCTCCTTGCACAGCTCAGTTGTCCGATGTCCTCACTTCGAGGAGGCCAATGGGGACCACCTAACCCAAACAGCCCATTGAGTCCCTCCAGGATGTCATTCTGTCTCCGGCTCTTGACTGCATTTACTGCTGCCAGAAACGTCTCTCTTTTGTTCAGCAAGTCATGCATTGGTCAGTGCCTGTCTACTGGCATCCGAAGAGCAGGGACTGAGCCTGTCCCATGAACTCCTAAGGACAGAGCCTGTTCTCAAACTATTTGGGGACAGGTGGTTAAATACATAGATGAACGAATAACTATACTCCATCCTTATGGCCCAGAGATGATGCTAAATCCACGTGCTACTCAGTGGGCAGATAATCTATGTGCAGGAAGATATTAATATGACTTTGTCCCGGCCAGCTCACCAGGTTCTAGAAGCTTCCAACAGTCTCCTGACTGTCCCTTGACAATATAAAACGCCATTGCCCCCTTGCCATCTCCTCTCCCCCGAGTCTCACCCCTTCTGGACTCCATCCGAGGTGGGGAGGGAGGAGTGGCTTCACACCTCACCACACACTCACACCCCCTGGGGTCACTCACAATGCGCTCAAACTCCTTTGCCTGCCTCAGCTCCCGCGGGAAGCCGTCAATGAGGAAGCCCCGGCTCTCCGGGCGAGATAACATGGCGTTGCTGATCATGTCTAGGATGATGCCCTGGGAAGGAAAAGGGTGGCGGCTTCAGTGCTCCAGGGTCCCTCACCTACATGGCCACCTTGTCAAGTTCTCTCTCTCGGTTTGGACTTCAGGTGAATCCAGGGAGTACCTGCCCTCCCCAGGGCCTGGGATTCTGGGTCTGCTCTGGTGTCCTGGGGCCACTCTGATGCACAGAGCCCATCTACTGGGCAAGTGGCTACTGTGTGCCAGGTACAGGGGTGACCTTCATTTTACAGGTGAGGAAACAGGTACAGAAGGGGCCGGTGATAGAGACGCCCAAGGTCACAAAAGGAATAAATACTAGCAAACTTTACCAAGTGCTTGTGAAGTGCCAGGCACTTTGCCACGTGCTTTATAGGAATGACATCAGCCAACACTCACTACAGACTCCTGCTGTGGGTCCAGCTGGTCTCCCCTTTTTACAGGTGAGGACACGGAGACTCAGGCAGCAAGGCAGTGGCCAGGCCAGGAGCCGTGGCCTTCTGGGCCTATCTGCTTCCACAGGGCTTCCAGGGAAGCTCATCCTAATGTACTCCCTTCTTCTTCCCTCTGCCCCGGAGCCTGTGAGCTCTCACCATGGGCACCAGGAGCCCCTGCAGCATGATGTCATGGATCTTCCAGCCCTGCTGGGTGCTGCGTTGGGCCTCCTGCCGCAGCAGCTGGCCCAGCCCCACATGGCAGAAGCCATATTTGGTCGCCATGTTCTTGCACTGTGTCCCTTTGCCACAACCTGGGCCGCCCATCACGAAGATGATCAGGGGGGACTTGAGGATGTCTGGGGGGCCCAGGGAAGAGGTGGGGAGAGGGTTTGGTGCCTGCAGGGACCAGCACGCACCGATGTGACTGTGTCCACAGCCTAGTGTGTGTCCTTGGTGAGTGACACTGGACACGGGTCTCCTGGCATACCCACTTTTGCCCTAGGGTGGCATCTGGGGGTGCATATCCATGCCTAATGGTATATCCAGGCATGGCATGCATTAGTGCTGTTATGGGTCGCTGTGAAGCAGATGTGAACTTGAGCAGGCCTGGCCCTCTGCACACAGCATCTCCTTGAAGAATCTCAATGACTCTATCATCCCATTCTACAGTTGCGGAAACAGGCTCAGAGCAGGGCAGGAACTCGCCCATCCTCCAGACCATCCCACACCACCCTTCTCTTCCTCCACTCTGCTCTAGCCCCAGTGGCCTCTTCCGTCCCTTAAACTTGCCAAACTCAGCCCTCTCCTGATGTCCCCCCTCCACTACCTTCAGGTCACAGCCCCCCCCCATCAGGCTTTCTCTAAGAGACTCCCTCCCCATCATTCCATCCCAGAGCTCCATTTCTTCCATAGCAGCGGCCATGATCAGCGATGATTTTGCCTGTTTACTTGTTCTTGTCTGTCTCCGCCGCCAGACTCTATACTCCATGAGGGCAAGGACTGTTTCTGTCTTGCTGGTCCCTATGTTTCTATTAATTGGCACAGTTCCTGACTTATAGTAGTGGGTGATGAATAAATGAACATCCACGGCTACCAGGAATGCCCATGGAGTGCAGTAGTTTATAATGCAATGTTGGTGTCTTGCTTCCCTCCGCCTTGGCTTAGTGAATTCCTAGCAACTCACAGGGCCCAGCTTAAATCTCCCCTCCTCCCTGAGACCTGAGACCCGGTTCTTCTTTCCCTGTGGCAGCCCTGTTCCCTCCTGCTTGTAGATGCCATTTTCTGAGACTGTCTCCTTCACTACACTCTCATCTCCAGGCCAGGGAGCAATAGTTTGACACATTCACCCTGGAGTGCCCAGAACCCCGCACAGCAGGTGCCCAAGTGGATCAGCATGGCTGATCCTTGAGCATGTGCAGTTGTGTTACTATCACGGGGGGGGGGGGGGGGGGGGGCACGCCGGAGTTGGGGGGGTGGGCCCCCGCCCCCCCCTCCCCCCCCCCCGGCCCCCTTCCCCCCCCCCGCCCGTGAGCCAGCCGCCCCCGCGATGTTACCCTTCTCCTGGGGTCTCAGGGCCCTGCCCATCTGAGGCAGCTTGGACCTCCACAGACCCATCCCACCAGGGGCCCGTGGGGTGGTCGCGCCCCATCCCCACCCAGGCCCTGACTCCTCCTGGTTCGGCTCAACGTCACAAGGGCCCGATCATTTGGCGAGATGATGAAGTGTCCCCGGGGCAGAAGGAGGAAATGAACCCAAAGAGGCTCAGGTGGAGCCGCAGCACCTTGCTGCGGAAGAGGCCTCGGTCGCTATGGTGACGCGCCCTCCTTGGACTCACTTCCGGAGTGGAGTGGCGCATGCGCTGGGCGCCCGAGAGCTCGAGAGGAAGGCTAGTTTCTCCCTCCCCTCCCAGGATGCCCAGCGGTTCCGGGTGTGACGTCGAGGGAGGTGTGGCCGCAGGGCTGATTAAATTAACCGTGCTATATAGCGAGGCGAGACCCCGCGCGAGCGGCAGACGGTGTGATTTCTAGCTCGGGTTCGGGTTGGGCTCTTCCCTCTGGAAGGAGACAGGGGTACGTGAGGCGGAGGAGGTTGTCATCGCGACGCGGCCCGAGTTTCGCTTCCAGGTTAGGCGCAGGCGCAGACGCAGACGTGGCCGGAGTGGTCCCCGAGACGGAAGGCCGACTGAGCACCGCTTCTGGGGAGCTGCTCCCGGGATCGGTGGCACCTCGGGCTTGGGGTCCTCGATCGGGGCCAGAGAGCCGACACCGCGAGGGCGGCTTCCCCGGGACCGAGGGACGCGGACCGGACCCGAACCACCGATCGTCACCCATGGCGGCCCTCGTGAGTATGCGGCGGAGCTGGGGGATCCCGGCGGCGGCCTCTGCGACCCTTCACTCACCGTCCTTCCTTCTGTACCCGCAGGGCCCCAGCAGCCAGAACGTCACTGAGTATGTCGTTCGAGTTCCCAAGTAAGTCCCTGAGCCCTCTTCCCACTTCCCCCGAGAAGGGATCAAAACCTTGCTGAGCTTCTAGGCAAGCCCGGCACCTCTTGTGATTCTCCCTCCTAACTAGCAGGGACCTGGGGACAGGGCTCGGGTTGAGCCGAAGCCTTTCTGGGGGCATCCAGTGTTTTGAACAGAAGGAATGAATGAATAAGTACATTAATAGACGGTAGGATGCAGCCTCCTGGTCAGGAATGCCTTTTCCCCAGTTGTGACTCCTTTGTTGGTCCTCTGGAAACCCGCTTCCAGGATTTTTCTCCTCTGGGAAACATTCCCTGCCTGCCCTCCCCCATCCCCAGGGCAGAATTCCCCATCATTCCCACATCTTGGGCTCCCCCAGATCTTTGTGCCTCCTTCTGCTCTTCTTCAGCACGGGTTGGGGGAGTATGGATCTGTTCCTTGACAGACTGGGAACCCCTGAGGGCTTTTGTGGGTCCCCAGCATTGCTGAGCCAGGGAGTGTTTGTTAAATGAATGAAGGACTGAGCACTGCCTCTTCTTGCCCATTCCAGAAACACAACTAAGAAATATAACATCATGGCCTTCAATGCAGCTGATAAAGTCAACTTCGCTACCTGGAATCAGGTAAGCCCCTGTGAGTGCGAGAACCTGATCCTGCACTTGGCGGTTGCAGTAGATGCTTAGTTATAGTAGTAACTGAGGCTTGGTTTCCTCTATGTGCCCTGAGTGGAGATGAGATGATGTACTAAGGCCCAGGCTGAGCTGCTGGGTATCCCTGTGAGGAAGATTTGGCAGGCCCCACAGGAGGCCTTGTGAAAGGAGAATATTTATAATTTGTGTCCACTGACAGGCATTTTTGGTCTGGAGTTATCTGGGCAAGGGAGGGGGCTGCATCCTGCAGATGGTTTTTGGAAGCTGTCTCTCTCCATTGGTGCTGCTATGGCAGAATACCCCAGACCGGATGGCTTATAAACAACACACGTTTGTTTCTCACAGTTCTGAAGGCTGGGAAGTCCAAGATCAAGGTGCCAGCAGATAGATTTTTGGTCTGGTGAGGGTCTGCCTCCTGGTTCATGGATGGCTGTCTTTTTACTGTATGCTCACATGGCAGAAGGGGTGAGGGAGCCCCCTGGGCCTCTCTCCTAAGGGCACTCATCTCATTCACGAGGGCTCCATCCTCATGACCTAATCCCCTTCCCAAGGCCCCACCTCCCGAAGCCATCACCCTGGGGGTTAGGTTTCAACGTATGCATTTTGGGGTGGAACACCAACATTCAGTCTATAACAGAAGCCATTTAAGGGTTTTAAACAGGGCAATTATAGTGATCTGGGTGCTGTCAGGAGACAGGCTGTGGGATCAAGTGAAGACAAAGGGTGTGTAGGGTGGAGGCGTCAGCTGGGGTCCAGACGAGTGACCTTTGGGCCTGGAGCAAACAGCAGTTATGAGAAGTGGGTGGATTCTAGTGTGTTTCGAAGTGGAGCCAACATGATTTGTTAATGATTGGATGTTGAGGGGTGACAGGGCCAGATGGATGGAGTATTTGGGAACTCTGGTCCCGACATCATATATTAGACATCCAGGAGGAGACGGGAAATACGCAGTTGAGCCTATGAGTTGGGAGACTGGCAGGGGGCATCTGGGCATTTGGAGTGGCATTTAAAGCCACGGAGCCTGATCCGGCCCAGCAGAGGAGTTGGCCCCACGTCTAAAGTCGGCAGCTTCAGACCTTCGCTCAGTTTGGCGGCTCCTACTGCTCAATCTTGTTTTCCAGCACAGGTCTCTCTTTGGACTGTTTTTAAACATCACTTCATCTAGTTGAGCAAATGAGGCCATTGGACATTGGGCAGGTGAATGCTTGCTCAGGGCACCCTCTTCCCTTGTAGGGTGCCTGCCTCCCTGCATCTCCAGCTGCACACCCATTCATATACAAACTAACATGCTTCCCCAAACTCTGGTCTTACCTAAATTATCCAGAGAGGGTGCAGAGTTTCCAAATCCCTGATCACTCAGTGGGGGGACATCCTTTATCACTAATCATCTAAGAGAGAAATAACCCACCCATCAGGGATACCCAGCCCCCAAACAACACTCATCGCTAAGAAGAATAACTTGGCAAATACTTTGGGAACATACCACCTTCCATCCCTCATTAAGTAGGAGGGCCTTTCTCCCCCGACCCATGAGAACCCAGAGGAGCCCCTCAGTCACCCATCATCTTGAGGTGCAGCACCTGAGTAGTTATCACCTCTTGAGATACGTGACCTCCTAGCCACTAGGAACTTGGGGGTTACACATACCCCATTCCCTGATCATCATGGGGGGACATCACTCATCACTCCTTGTTTTGACCTCCCGGAGGTCACACCCCCTGAAAATCTAGTCACGGGGAGATACAGCCCCCAGAATTCTCGTTGACTAAGAGGCATACTCCCTAAAAAACTTAGGAGGAGGATTACATTCCCTGGGGAAAAACGAATCCTCTGGGTTGTCACTAATCACCCGAGGGAGGGGGCAGGTACAGGCGTCTAAGTGCTGTCAACCATGAGGGACATCCCCTCCCCCAGTAGCTGCTCCCCACCCCCCGCCACCTGTGAGCGGAACCCCCCCCCCCCCCCGCCCCCCCCCCCCCCCCCCCTCCGATGGGTTCTGCCCCCCCCCCCCCCCGCAAATGCATTCTTTGCAGCAGCTGTCCCCAGAGACCGCCCCCTGGGCCAGTGGTGAACCAGCCCGGCAAGGGCCCTGCCCTCTGGGGTGACCGCCTTCAGATAATCAGGCCTGTTTACCCGCCTTTAGTAATGAGGCACACCCTGAGCTGGGTTCCAGAAAAGGAGGTGCAGGAAGGACACTGATTCCTCCCATCCCCTGGGGGTGCCCTGATTCTGGCCTCAGCCTGGGTAGCTTGACCTGGGATCAAAGGCTAGCTTGGGGGGCAGCTGAGTGGCTCAGTCATTAAGCGTCTGCCTTTGGCTCAGGTCATGATCCCAGGGTTCTGGGATCAAGCCCCGCATCAGGCTCCCTGATCCTCAGGAAGCCTGCTTCTCCCTCTCCCACTCCTCCTGCTTGTGATCCCTCTCTCGTTGTGTCTCTGTCAAATAAATAAATAAAATCTTTAAAAAAAAAAAAAGGCTAGCTTGGTAGCCGTTTTCCCTCCTATTTCGAAGCTTTTGTTCCATCGTCCTCTAGCTTGTGGTGGTGTTGGCTGTTGAGAATTTCCACCATCCTCATTCTTGTCCTTTATATCAGGGGTCAGCAGGCTTTTTCTTGAAGGACCAGCTAATTATTATGCTTGGCTTTGTTGGCTGGTGTCTGGCGCAGCCCTTCTGTCCCGCCCCGCCCTGTACACAGTAAAGACACAACGCTATGTAAATGAGTGGGCATGGCTGCACGCTAATAAAACTTTGCTTCCCCCCCACCCCCCAACCCCCCATCCCCACCACTTCCTGGATGCCTGTAGGATCTTCTTGTTCCCAGCCATCTGAAATCTCTTGACGGGGAAGTAACATTGGTCGTCTTGCCTTTTCCAGCTAACAGGTCTTCGCAATTGTTCCATACTCTTGCCTCCTCTTTTTGGCTGTTTGCTCTTCCGTTGTGTGGAGGCGGCCGTGTGTATTAAGCGAGTCCCCTGCTGATGGGCATTAGATTCACTTCCGGTCTTTTGCTGCCGCAGCCAGTGGCCCTGTGTGTGTGGCATTTCACCTCCGCTGTCTGGAGGAGGCAGCTTGAGGGTAAGCAGCGTGTGCAGCTTAGAATTTCTAACTGCTGCTGAATTGCCTGGAGATCCAAATCTGGAAAGCAGCCTTCAATGGTGTCTAAATGCAGACAGAGAAGAAGAGTGGGCCGGTTCCAAGCAGGTTGTTTTCATTGTTTTTGCTTTTGTCCTCTCACCAGAATGATCCATTTTGTTTTTGTTTTTTTTTAACTGTTTATTTAGAAATAGTTTCAGACTTTGAAAAGCTGCAAAATAGACATAGTGTGAGGCTTACCCACCTCCCTTCACCCAGATGCACAGAGAGCCAGTATTCTACCCCTTTTTTTCATTTTGCTAAGCAGGAGGTTGGCTTTGAATGTCTGCAGCTCAGCCTGGGAGAAGGGGGTAAGGGGTGTTCTTGCGGGGGCGGGCACCCTGCTGAAAGCGTCTTTTTCCTGCCTGCCCTGCCCTGTTGCCCCAGGCCCGGCTGGAGCGAGACCTGAGCAACAAGAAGATTTACCAAGAGGAGGAGATGCCTGAGTCTGGCGCGGGCAGCGAGTTCAACCGCAAGCTTCGCGAGGAGGCGAGGAGGAAGAAGTATGGCATCGTCCTTAAGGAGTTCCGGCCCGAGGACCAGCCGTGGCTGCTCCGCGTCAATGGCAAATCAGGCAGAAAGTAAGGGTGGCGCAGTGAGTGCCTCCCGCGTCCCCCTTGTGTCCTAACTCCGTGGGACGTCCTCTCTCAACTCCCGTGGCTCTCGGGGGGTTTTATTTCTGAAGATGAACCAAGCCGGTGCTCATGCAGGAGCTCTAGGGACCAGGGTGTGGGAAGCCTGAGAACCCGCCCTGACCACACACAGCAAGGGGCTGCCTGGAGGCAGGGTTGTGAGGATTGGGAGGTCAGGTGGATGAAGGGCACTGCAGGAAGAACAGCATGCACAAAAGCACGGAATGGCCTGCAGAGCTCTAGGGACTGTCACAGGGCGGGTGGATAGTGCAGGACAGTGGATGCCAGGATGCTGCTGGACTGTGGGTGGGCCGGGGCCCTGGGGAACCTTGAAGGTTATAGGCAGGGAAAGGGCACTCTGTAAGACTTCCCAGACTTTGAGGGCAGAGAAGGGTGAGGGTAGAGGCCAGGAGGAGGCTAGTAGTAGTTCAGGCATGAGGAGGAACGTGGAGGCAAATCCGGAGGGGTCTGACTGCAGGGCTCCTGTTTCACAGCTAATCTATCATGGTCCTTCCAGAAATGAGGGGAGCCCTGAGCTCGCTCTGTGAGGTGGGGAGTGCTGGGCCTGCTTTCCAGACGTGGAAATCAAGGCTCACACAGTTGAAGGGCCAGCCCAGGGTCTCCCGACCTTGAATTTTTTTTTAAGATTTTATTTATTTATTTGAGAGAGAACGTGAGGGCAGGGAAGAGCAGAGGGAGAGGGACAAGCAGACTCCCCGCTGAGTGCGGAGCCTGATGTGGGGCTCAGTCTGAGGATCTCGAACCAAAGTCAGACACTTAACCAACTGAGCCACCCAGGCGCCCCTGGATTTTGCTCAGAGAACCCAGGTGGTTTTGGAGAGGGCGGAGGCCAGGGGGCATAGGCCGGCAAGGGGCTGGTCCTGAGGACCAGGCTGTGACCATGACTCTCTGCAGGTTCAAGGGCATAAAAAAGGGAGGTGTGACAGAGAACACGTCCTACTACATCTTCACCCAGTGCCCTGACGGGGCCTTTGAGGCCTTCCCCGTGCATAACTGGTATAACTTCACGCCTCTGGCCCGGCATCGCACACTCACTGCTGAAGAGGCCGAGGAGGAGTGGGAGAGGTGAGTGAGCCTGGGCAGGCCTGGAGGGAGGCAGGACCCAGACATTGTCCTCTCCCAGCTCCCCAGAAGGGGGCTGAAACACTTGGAAATGGGGTGTGTCACCATAGCCTTCTGTGTGGCTGGGAGCTGGGTACTCAGTGGTGACCAAGCCACACTCCACCAGGCCCTCGGGGAGCTCCCAGTTCAGTGGGGGAGACAGACACGGAAGCATCAGGGACACACAGGGCCCTGAGAGAGCTGAGGAGGGGGTAGCTGAGCTGAGCCCTGGAGCAGGAATTGGCAGAGCAGGGGAGGTTCTCCCTGGCCCACTTGGCTTCCCCCAGGCAAGAAGGCTATGGCTTGACCAACTACAAGTAAGATCTATATAATGTAAAGTTTACCATTTAACCATTTTTAAGTATCCACTTCAATGGCAGTAAGTACATTCACATGGTTGTACAGCCATCACCATCATCCATCTCCAGAACTTTCTCATCTTCCCATACTGAGATTCAGTCCCCATTAAACAGTAACTTTTTGTCCCCCTCCCCTGGCTCCCACCATTCCACTTTCCATCTCTGAGTTCGACCTTTCTAGGGACCTCATATGAGTGGGATCATGCAGTATTTGTCTTTTTGTGACTAGCATATTTAATTCAGCATAATGTCTTCAAAGTTCATCCATATTGTAGCATACGTCAGTGTTTCATTCCTTTTTTTTAATTAAAAATAGTTTTAATTGTAAAAAACACATAAAACTTACCATCTTAACCATTTTTAAGTGTACCACTCAGTAGCGTTAAGTCCACTCACAGTCTTCTGCAACAGAAGAATGTCACTCCTTTTCACGCCACTGTTGAACTTTGTGCTATTAGATACAATCGTAAGATTTTCCTTAGATGCAGTCCTATTTTTTAAAACTTTTATCACCATGGTAAATGGAAACACCAGTCTTGTTTGTCATAAAAACAAAGGCACCCATAAACTACCATAAAAACACATGGATGTGCGGGCACCTGGGTGGCTCAGTTGGTTAAGTGACTGCCTTTGGCTCAGGTCATGATCCTGGAGTCCCTGGATCGAGTCCCGCATCGGGCTCCCTGCTCGGCAGGGAGTCTGCTTCTCCCTCTGACCCTCCCCCCTCTCATGTGCTTGCTCTCTCTCATTCTCTCTCAAATAAATAAATAAAATCTTTAAAAAAAAAAAAAAAAAAACCACATGGATGTGAATACATTGTGGCCAAATTCTGTTGCCTGAGAAAGGCCCTGAGTTTGAGAGAGATGCTGGGATACCAACACCACACTGAGACCTTCTCCTTGAGGGACACGGCAGAGAGGGAATTGAAGGGCCACCTCTCCCCATGTGATTTCAGGGTGTTCCATGCCATGGTTGTGAGTCCTCTGAGGTCATATCATCCCTCAGATCACCTAAGTCCTGTCTGTGGTTCCCCTTTGGGGAGCGCCTGGTGGAGATGCAAGGGGAAGGCCAGGTATCTGGAACCAGGCCCCTTGTCACCCCCCACTGCACCCCTCCCCCTGCCCACAGGAGAAACAAAGTCCTGAACCACTTCAGCATCATGCAGCAGCGGCGGCTCAAGGATCAGGACCAGGATGAGGAAGATGAGGAGAAGGAGAAGCGTAGCCGCAAGAAGGCCAGTGAGCTGCGCATCCACGACCTGGAGGATGACCTGGAGATGTCATCTGACGACAGCGAGGCCAGTGGTGAGGAAGGTGAGGCCGGTGGAGCCCCCTGGGTGGCTGGGTCGTACTTTGTCAAGGTGTCTTGAGTGATGACTCAGGGAGGTTAATGCCACTGAAGGAAAGTTTACTCACTCACAGCCCGCTGGGAATGAGAGCATGACACAGCAGGCTCCATGGGCCCCTGGGGAAGCACCAGAGTTGGTAGGAGGCAGAAAGGAGTGACAGGAAGGTCTCAGCGGTGGCCTTTATCGGGATTTCCACGGGATGGGCAATGCAGGGGGTGGGGGCGAACAACTTCCAGATCGGCCAGTTCAAATAATCCTGACAGGCCCTGGGCTACAGGGGTGGTTTCTGGTTTCTGGCACCCGGTACCCGGTCCTGGGGGCTGTAGGGAAGAAGATGATGGCCCTGAGTATGAGAGTGAGAGTGAGGGAGTTGGGGGTGGAGACTTGGACTGGTCGTGTTTGTGCGTGAGAGGCGAGTGCTTGGGGGAGTCTCTCCCTGGTTAGTGCGGGGCCCCAAGATGTCCAGACATCCTCGGATATGCCAAACAGGATGAGTACCAGCCTGAGCCCCGCTCTACTTCCCCAGGTGGTAGAGCCCCCAAGGCCAAGAAGAAGGCACCACCCACCAAGGGGGGCAAGAAGAAGAAGAAAAAGAAGGGGTCCGATGATGAGGCGTTCGAAGACAGCGACGACGGGGATTTTGAGGGCCAGGAGGTGGACTACATGTCCGACGGCTCGAGGTGAGGCGGGCAGTGGGCGGGAGGCTGCTGGGAGGCCTGGGCCGGCCTGGCCCATGCGTTCCCTCACCCTCTGCCCGCCCTCTGTCTTCCAGCAGCTCCCAGGATGAGCTGGAGGGCAAGCCCAAGGTCACCCAGCAGGAGGAGGGCCCCAAGGGCGTAGACGAACAGAGCGAAAGCAGCGAGGAGAGTGAGGAGGAGAAGCCGCCGGAGGAGGACAAGGAGGAGGAGGAGGAGAAGAAGGTGCCCACACCTCAGGAGAAGAAGCGCAGGAAGGGTAGGTCCCCTCCCCGCTTCCCGGGTCCTCCCCCTCCCTCACTCCCAGAGCCCCTTACCTGAGGTCCAGCTGGGGTGGGCGGGCACCGTGGCACTGACGTCCCTCCTCCGGCCCGAACAGACAGCAGCGACGAGTCGGACAGCTCGGAGGAGAGCGACATCGACAGCGAGGCGTCCTCGGCCCTCTTCATGGCGGTAAGGCCCAGCCCCGGGGCGGGAGCTGGTGGGCGGCTGTCCTGTCTCTAGACTCACATCCCCGACCCGATCTCCGCAGAAGAAGAAGACGCCCCCCAAGAGGGAGCGGAGGCCGTCGGGAGGCAGCTCGCGGGGCAACAGCCGGCCGGGCACACCCAGCGCGGAGAGCGGCAGCACGTCGTCCACCCTGCGGGCGGCCGCCAACAAGCTGGAGCAGGGTGAGCAGCCCCGTCCCTGTCTGCCTCCACTTGCTGTCCACCCGCGGTCCCTCGTCCTGCCTCGGGACCGGAAGCCTGGCCGCCCCAAGCCCCCTGCACAGGGGCCCTGGTACCCCTCCGCCTGGGCGCGCAGGGGTGCAGCTGCCGGGCACGGGACTCAGCCCCGCCCCTGCTCCCCCAGGCAAGCGGACGAACGAGACGCCGGTGGCCAAGCGCTTGCGGCTGGACCCCGGGCCCCAGAGCCTGTCAGGGAAGTCGACCCCTCAGCCCCAGTCTGGGAAGTCGACCCCCAGCAGCGGGTAAGTTGGCGAGGGCGGCAGGGCCAGGGCAGGGGCGTGCGGGAGCCTCCTGCTGACGCCCGCCCTGCCCTCGGCTCCTCAGTGACGTGCAGGTGACCGAGGACGCCGTGCGCCGCTATCTGACACGGAAGCCCATGACCACCAAGGACCTGCTGAAGAAGTTCCAGACGAAGAAGACAGGGCTGAGCAGCGAGCAGACGGTGAACGTGCTCGCCCAGATCCTCAAGAGGCTCAACCCCGAGCGCAAGATGATCAGCGACAAGATGCACTTCTCCCTCAAGGAGTGACGGGCTCTGGCGCCCACCCACCTGCCCAATAAACAAGCTCCGTCTCCAGAACTTCCTGGGTGCTCACATTGTCTGGCCCCTGCTCCCCAAATCCCAGAGCCCCGCCTTGTCAATTCCAAATCACCCCGGGCAGTTTTCTCAGCGGAGGTCTCTTCCTCTCATGGGCCCCTCCCTCTGGAACCTTCCGCTGCCCCTTAGAGCCTGTTCCTCTTGGTCCTCAGCCTGTCGCACTCACTGAGCATCCACCCCACATGGGCACGTGGGCTGTCTCTCCAGCTCTGGCTTCTGGTTCTGTGTTTAGTTGTAGCTGGTCCCCCTTAGCCCATGAAGTGCTTCGCTTCCATGACTGTTCTCCAGTCCTTGAATCATCTTTGCTTCCTTTTCAGATCAGCTGGTCTGTTTTGCGTGCCTTGCCCCTAATGCTTTTGATCCCTTCTTTCACATTTTTGTTTTAAGCATCTGTCTTATGGTCTCTGCCAGACACCTGGTTCCTGAAACTCGCGGGCATCCTGTGTTACCTTCTGATTCCTCTTCACGATCGATTGTTGTGTTTTATAACTTTGAATGGGGACCTGAGGCCGGCTCAGGGGTTCTGTGGGGGCCTCTTGGGCAGTCGGCTTTGCAGGCCAATCCTGCAGGTGCTTTTTTGCCTTTGCTCCCTCCCACCCAGGTGGCCCAGGAGCCCTGGGCTGAGCCCGGGTTAGGTGGTTCTCAGCTGGTGGGCTCTGGCCCAACGTGGCCACGACATCCCAAACCTTTTTGTTGCTGATGTTGGCACCTGGGCCCTGTTTTTCAGCTTTCCAGCGATGTTTCTAGGGCTCCCCTTATTTCTAACAACTTAGTTATGCATTTATTTTATCTTGCGTTGCCGGCGTTCTGCCTTGGGAAGGCTTTTTGAGTTCGTGGACAGTTTCATTGAGGGAAATGGAATTTGGCCGTGGTGCCACTTTTGAACCCCTGTTCTGTGTGATCGGCTGGAGGGAGGGGGGCAGGATGTGGGGCTTCCGCCTTGCCCGAGGCTGGATACTGGGTGGAAAACGTCTCCACCCAGTTCCACAGGCCCTTGGCCGCCGAGCAGAGATGCCAGAGATGACAGGCTAATTCCTAGGAATGTCCCAGGTCCAACCAGCCTCCCTCCCCATCCTTCCGCCAGGCCTTTTGGGGGCAGCAGGAAAGCAGTGTTGCCCCTGACCCCGCGATTTTACCCCTGGCCTCCCTGCCACGGGCCTGAGGTCTGTGGCCTCCCCAACCGGGCCGGCCCATGTGCCCCAGTGGGTAGGTGCAAGGGCCTTGTGTTCAGCAGCATCTGGCTTAAAATCCTGCCAGTGTTTAATTCTGGGCCACTTTGGCCAAGTGACAGTTTTTGTCTGAAGGTGGTCCCAACAAGCACCACAGTAACCACACCAGCAGGATGCAAAGTTTGGGTTACTCCCAGTCTTACTAACCTGGAAAGCGGCTCCTGAGCCTGTCTGTGCTCACCTGTGTAGGGCAAGTTCCCGAGCCCGTGTTTTCCTGGGGGAGGAGGGAGGTGACTGGCAGTTTCCAGAGCAAAGGCTCAGCTGCTGCGGGTTTGCACCCCTCCCCACAGCCTGGGGTGTACCTGCGTCACACACATACCCCCAGCCGTGGGGAGGCATGTGCTGGTTTTTGCCCCCTGGCTGAAGGCTCCTACCTGAGTTTTCGCCCGGTCTGACCTACGTGGGATCGAGCACCTCTTAAAGCACGAGCCCAAGCTCTTCGTGCTTCCTTTGCCTCAAAGGGAGGCTTGCTCTCGCAAGCTCCTCACTCGGGCAGCATGTTCAACACTAAACGTGCCGTCTGTCTGTCCTCAGAACCTCTGATTAGCCCCCTTTCACAGTGAGGGTGGGCCTCGTTTCCCTGAGGTCACAGGGGCTGGGCATGGAAGTCACTGGAAATTGTTGCTGCCTCTCAGACCCTGCGGGTTTACCCTCCCCTCCAACCCTCATGCCAGGATGGGGCTGAGGTCCCAGGGGCCTCAGGTGGGCCTTCCAGAGACAGGAGTCCCTGCAGGGTGAGCTTCCTAGCCTCGTGTCCCAGTTCTTGGCTGTCCCCGGGCCTCTCCCTTTTCCTGTTTTGATGCTGGCTCAGCCAGGCCCGGAGACAGGGGCATGATGTCTTAATCCTCCAGGTGGCAGCCAGGATGGAGGATCCCCGTCAGCCTGGCCACCTGCTGACCTGTCTCTTCCCACTATTCCTCTCTACCTGGTGCACGGTGTGGGGACCCCAGAGCCCTGACACCCTAAGTGGGGAGAGGGTCCCACGGGTGGGTCCTCAGTGCCCCCCCACCTCTTTCCAGAAAGCAGGTGGGGTGGGGGACCCCACGGCCCGCCCTGGCTTCAGCTCTGGCTGCCGCAACCCTCGTAAATCAGGGGTGAAGGGGGTGTCGGAAATGGGTCTGCGGAATGTCTGGATGGGGCCGGGAGGGGGTGAGCACTTAACTCTTAAGAGGCACAGGGGGTGGGGCAGAGGAACTGGCCTGAGGATGCGGGGTCGTCCTGCCGCTACAGCAGCAGGAATGAAGAGGTTATTTCCCCCGCCCCGGCAGGGGGATAAATTGAGGGTGCGAGGCGTCCCCACCGCCACGACCCGCCCGCCACGATGGCCATGGGACGAGTCCTACTCTGCTCTCTGCTGCTCCTGTCGCTGCAGCGGGGCCTCAGCAGGGGCCCCGGTGCTCGGGGTGCTCTGGTGGCGGAGGAAGAGCTCCGAGGGACCCAGAGGACGCAGTTGGGTAAGGACTCCCGGACCCCGCGTGGCTCCCCAACTCCTTCCTGCCCAGACGCCGCTTGCTGTCAGCTGCCCCTTGCCCCCGCAGGTGCCCGCCTGCGCCGAGCCCTGGCCAGCCCATGCCAGCTGTGGAGCCTGCCCCTACCTGTGGCTGAGCTGGGTCTGGGCTACGCTTCGGAGGAGACGGTCATCTTCCGCTACTGTGCGGGCAGCTGCCCCCGCGGCGCGCGCACCCAGCACGGCCTGACGCTGGCCCGGCTGCGGGGCCAGGGCCGAGCCCACGGCGGGCCCTGCTGCCGGCCCACCCGCTACGCCGACGTGGCCTTTCTCGACGACCGCCACCGCTGGCAGCGGCTGCCCCAGCTCTCGGCGGCTGCCTGCAGCTGCGGCGCCTAAGGACGCCTGGCCTGGGGCCCCGCGGCTCCGCGAGGAGCTCTGCGGACTTATTTATTGGAGACCGGAGGGGAGGTGGGCTGCGGGCCGGCCGCGAGGAGCATAATAAAGGAGCTGCGGCCGCAGGACTGTGTTCAGCCAGAGTGTGCCTTGACCCCACCATCTCAGCTCCCGGTGCGGGGAGGCGGGGTGGGGGGGGGCCGGGGGGGTCCTGGGCCGCCCCTGCTCCGCTCAGCCCCTGCGAACAGCCAGTGAGCTTGTCCACTCTCCAACTTTATTCACAAACACGGTGTCTCCGAGAAGCTGGGGGAAGGGCCTGGGGTTCAGCAGGCTGGGGGCGGCTGCCCCGGCTCCCCTGGTCCCATCCCCTCAGGGAGGGAGCGGCAGATCACAGAGATGCGTCGGCCCCGGGGAACCCGACGCTCCCCAAAAAAGGACTCCTCATCCCGAAGAATCTCATGGGAGAAGTCATAACGGGCTGAGCCCCTGCAAGAGAAAACAGGCTGTGGCAGCGTGGGGTGAGGGCAGCCCCTGCGCCAGGCGGACTGCCTGCCATGGGGGAATGATCGAGTCCGCTGGGAGGGCTGAAAAAGAGAAGGTGCTGGACATGCTAGGTGGGCATCTGATGAGTTACTGGGGCGGGGGGCTCCCTGGCTGGGCAGTACCTAAGGATGTAGAGGGAGCCTGGCTCCAGCAAGAGTTCCAGCCACTCCCCTGGCTCCTGGGTGTGCACCAGCCGCATGACGCTGGGAGAGAGTAGGGACAGACCAGCGATGGTGGCTCCACAGAACTGGAAGAGGGGGCATGGTGGCCAGTCAGCCTCTGGCCTGGCCGGCCCACCCCCAGCTGGGAGCTCCAAGGCTCTGGCCTCTGCCCACCTTGATGCTGTCCACGTGCGGCTTGATGTAGCCCCGAGGTTCCAGGTCCAGCACATGCACCGGGGACAGCAGGGTCTGGCCAGGGCTAAAGGCAGCTGCTTGCACGCGCTGCAGGATGGCCCGGCTTGCCTCTGACCAGCGTGACTTTTCCGTCTCTCGGAAACCGTGGATGGCCTACACAGGGAGCTTCGGTCAAGTCAGGAAGCTCCCAGAGGGAACAGGAAAACTGAGGCACGGGGGGGGGGGGGGGGGGATGGAGAGGGTGGTGGGCAGAGTGCAAAGGACTGGTTTTTCCAGCATGACCTTTGACACCACCCTCAACTTACCACCTTGGTCCTATCTACCCTAAGATCCTGGGTCTCAAACCCCAACCCCTGTCCTACTAGGCCTGGCCTTACTCCTTTGCACACGCCTTCAGGTTCCAATTCAGTCCCAGAGCTTGTCCCCAATGCTGGCCCACCGCAATATTCAATATTGTCTGTCTCGGCCCACTCAAGTCTACTGTCTCCGCCCCCAACTGGTGACTCTCCCTCATCTCGCTCCACACCTGTTTCGGCCCCAACCTTGCTGCTGTCCCCTAAACACCTTACAGTTCCAGGTCCGGCCTCCAGCTATGG
This sequence comes from Neomonachus schauinslandi, assembly GCF_002201575.2. Lineage (NCBI taxonomy): Eukaryota > Metazoa > Chordata > Mammalia > Carnivora > Phocidae > Neomonachus > Neomonachus schauinslandi. The sequence goes on from NC_058403.1 coordinate 209,989,258, forward strand.
CCAAGCCTTCATCTCCGAAGTGCGTTCCCTGCCCGCAAAGCCCCCGGGCATCAAGACCCCGCCCCCAACTAGAGCCCCCTTACAACCCAGTGCCCCACCCCTGCGCCCACCTTTAACGCCACAGGCCCCTCCTCCGCCGTAGCCCCGCCCGGAGCGTCATTCCAGGCCCCGCCCGCACGCGGCCCCGCCCCCAGCGCCGCCGGCCTCACCGCGTCCCAGTGATCGTATTCGTAGCGACGGCGGCGCAGCTCGGGGTCTAGCTCGCGGCTCAGCGTCTCCTCCTCGGCCGCGCTTAGGAAACCTGGCCGCACCACAGCCGTGTCCCGAAGGCGGCTCAGTACAGCCGGGCCCGAGCCCCGCACCCAGCCGGGCACCGGTAGCGTCCCCAGCGCCAGCCGACCACTCCCGGCCATAGCCCCGGAGCCGGGTCGTGGAAGCGGTCGAAGTCAGGGCTACGCCCCCGCCCCGAGCCATTGGCTGTGGCCGCACCGAGCCGCTTCAGTGATTGGCCTTCCCCAGAGTCCCGCCTCCCGGCCAAGGCTACTGGTTGCTGCTCGGCTCGCCCTCTCAAGCTATTGGCTCCCCGTAGAACCCACCTCTTCCCCCGCTGTGGGGCGCCGTAGATGATGGAGGCGGGGGGGGCGAGGCTCGACGGCGGGACTCGCCTGGGGTTCTGGGCTAGGGGCTATTGGAGGCTTTGGGCCAAGGCCCGGGTTGTGGAGTCGGCCAGGACTTGAGATTAAGGGAAAAGTCCGCTCAGGCTGAGAGGAAGGGGTCAAGGGCACGGGGTTCAGGGTAGTGACATCAAGGCCATGATCATGGGGTGGGGCCAAGTTAGAGGTTGGGGTCAAAGGTTGAAGCCAAGCATCACCCATGCCCCCTCTCAACTGGGTCATTCCCACCCGTGTACAAACAGGCTGGCTCCCACCTTATAAGTAAAAAACAAAAAAACCCTCCTCTTCCTTTAAGCGTAGAATTGACAGAGCACCACTTTGCTGCCCTTATTGGAACATTTAGTGGATCTAGACACGGATTGTTATCTGCCCCTAACATCACAAAATGAGGGACCACGAGACTTTGGGCGCCTCCTGATGGACGTGCGCACCTCCACCTAAGAGGTCACTTGCCAAAAATGGAACCTGAATCTCATCAGACTTATCTAGGTTTATACCTCAAGTCACAGGAAATATCAAGGACAGAGGTCACAGCCCATCCTGATCCAATCATCAAAATTCAGATGGAAAGTCCCCGAGAAAAGAGTGAATTTCAAGGAAAGAGAAGAAAAAGAGGGAGAGATTGAGAGAGAGATTAAGGGGAAAACCCACAGTTAAAAGAGACTTTGGGATATACCTACCAGTTGCAAGGTGCACCTTATTTCGATGCTGATTTGAACAAACTAAAAACATAGAGGTAACCAGGGAGATTTGGACACGGGTTGAGTATGTGACGATAGTTAAGTATTGTTTTTTTTAGGTTTGCAAATGGTATTCTGGTGGTCTTTTTAAAGATTTATCTTTTTAGAAATACATGTTGGAATATTGACCCCACGACCCCTCCAGGGACAGCCACAGGTTCTCTGCTCTCCTTATACAATGAAATTCCTTGAAAAACGTGTCCAGCTCCCATGTCTTCCCGCCCCTTCCCTCTGGGTGCACTCCAGGCTGGCTTTTGGCCCCCACAGCACTGAAAGTGCCCCTCCAGATCCAGCAGCCGGTTCTCAGCCTGACTGCTAATTTATCGACATACCGATGATGTCTTTTCCATTTTCATTCCCAACCCTCACCCCAGACTTATCCAGCCCCTGGGATGTCTGAGGCACGCCAAACACCAGAAGTAAAGTGTCCAGACTCGACTCCTGATCCCCTGCCCCCGCACCTGCGCCTCCCTGCAGCCATTCCACCTGTCAGCTCTGCCTTAAAACCTGGCTGGAATCTGACCTCTCCTGGCCACCCAGCTGGGGCCGCCAGCCTTCATCTGATTCTTCCAAGTCTCTGAACTGGTCTCCGGTTTCCACGCTGGCTGCAGTCCTCCCGGTACTCCATGGAAGCCACAGTCTTCCTGCTTGTCATTCTTCTTAGAACCCTCCATGGCTCATCTCCCTCCTTGCTCAGATCTACCAGGCCTTTTAAGGTCTGTCCTCCTTCCTTTCTGTTCTCATCTCTCCACTGTCCCCCTGCCATTCCACTTCAGCCACGAGCGTCCTCAGGGGCCCCTCCCACATGGCAGCCACAGTCCTGCCACAGGGCCTTTGCACTTGCTATGCCCACTACCTGGACTGCTCTGTCCCTCTCTCACCTTAAACCTTGTTCAAGCATCACCTTCCCAGCAAGGCCTTCACTGGCCACCCCATCGAAAGCTGTAACTCTCTCTCTCTCTCACACACTGCATAACTATTTCCCTGCTTTCTCAAAAACTGTCTACCTCCTCAAGAAGAAGTTCTTTGAAGACAGGCATTTTTGTTTTCTTCACGATATGTCGTGACCTCTAGAACAGTGCCTGAAATGTCCTATTTGTTCAGGAGAGTTGGCTGCAGTTAGAGCTCGGAAGGTCAGAGCCTCAGGGTCACGGTGAAAGCAGAAGAGGCCTTGTGCAGGGCACACGTGTGCGTGCCACGGTGGAGCAGGCAGGGAAGGTGACACAGGTGGGGATCAAAGACTACAAAGATTTAATTGAAAATCACAGTGTCTCATTCCAGATACCTGCCCTGAGGGGCAGCCCCAAACCCAGAGTTCCTCACGGGGCCCTTCCAGGCTCAGCAGCGAGGGGTGGGCAGGGCTGTGGCTCCAGCGTCTGACTGGCGCCTGGCTCCCCCGACTTTCCTCTGGAGGGTGAGGTCCAGCTCTCAGATGCTTGCTGGGGCGGGCTCTGCGGCCGCCACCACCGCCGCGGGCTCCTTCTGCACCAGCTCCGGCTCGTCCTCACCATCCTGGGGAGGGTGGACCAGAACCTTGTCTAAGATGCCAAACTCCTGGGCCTCCATGGGGCTCATGTAGCGGTCCCTCTCCATGGCCGACTCTGCCAGGGGAAGCAAGGATGTGTGGGGTTAAGGACGGATACCTGGGGCCAGGCTGGGGTCCCCGTTCTGCCACTTCTTCGCTGGATGACCCTGGCCTTCCCCTCTTGGTGCCTCAGTTTCCCCATCAGTAAAATACCCATTTCCATTTTTCTTTTTTTACTGGTTATTGATGTCTAATATACACCCAGATGGCAAGCAGACAGTGTGAATTTCAGACGGAACATAACCCACATGGCCAACACCCAGGCCCCCGACCGCCCCCTGCTTGAGCCTGCTTCCAGTCACTGACTCCTCCGGCCCAACAGTAATCGCTAGCCTAACGGTGGCCTGACGGCATAAATAAGCCTGCTTCTTTTTGTTTTTAAATATGTGGAATCAGGGCGCCTGGGTGGCTCAGTTGGTTAAGCGACTGCCTTCGGCTCAGGTCATGATCCCAGGGTCCTGGGATCGAGTCCCGCATCGGGCTCCCCCTGCTCTGCGGGGACCCTGCTTCTCCCTCTGCCTCTGCCTGCCACTCACTCTGCTTGTGCTCTCTTTCTGTCAAATAAATAAATAAAATCTTAAAAAAAAAAATATGTGGAATCACAGAGTATTTACTCCTTTTTCCCACTCGGCAATGTTTCCGAGATTCAGCCTGGCTGCTGTGGGTCGCCGTGGACGGGTCTCTGTCGTTGCCGTGTGGGATTCCACGGCGTAAATAACGCACCGAGGCGCCCATCCTGCTGCTGTTGGGCATGGGGGTGTCTCCCAGCGTGGGGCTCCTACACACAGGGCAGCCGTCCGCGTTCCTGTCCGCAGCGTTGGTGGACACGATCACTCCATTCTCTTGGTTACATGCGGAGCGGGGGAACCGTGGCATTTTGGGGCATTCCGAGCCTGAGCTGGGAGTGTCAGACGGCTTTCCAGAACGGTGCTGCCATCCTCAGTCCCGCCTGCCGAGGGTGAGCATTCCAGCTGCTCCACATTCTCACTGGCACTGGGTGTTGGGTTTTAGATTTTAGCTGTTCTAATGGATTGAAATGGCATCTCACTGCGGCCTTAACTGGCCTTTCTCTAAAGACTAATGATGTTATTTTTTAAAAAAAAATAGATGGGCAAGGGGCGCCTGGGGGGCACAGTCGGTTAAGCGTCCAACTCTTGGTTTCAGCTCAGGTCACGATCTCAGGGCCGTGAGATCGAGCCCGTGTCGGGCTCCACGGTCAGTGTGGAGTCTGCTTGGATTTCTCTCTCCCTATGCCTCTGCCCCTCCCCCCACGTACTGTCTAAAATAAATAAATCTTAGGGGCGCCTAGGTGGCTCAGTCATTAAGCGTCTGCCTTCGGCTCAGGTCACGATCCCAGGATCCTGGGATCAAGCCCCGCATCGGGCTCCCCGCTCAGCGGGAAGCCTGCTTCTCCCTCTCCCACTGCCCCCTGCTTGTGTTCCCTCTCTCACTGTGTCTCTCTCTCTCAAATAAAATCTTTTAAAAAAATAAAAATAAAATAAGATAAATAAATCTTAAAAAATATATGTATATATTTTTAAAGATTTTATTTATTTATTTGAGAGAGAGAGTGCATGAGAGGGGGTAGGGTCAGAGGGAGAAGCAGGCTTCCCATGGAGCAGGGAGCCTGATGCGGGAGTCGATCCCGGGACTCCAGGATCATGACCTGAGCTGAAGGCGGTCGCTTAACCAACTGAGCCACCCAGGTGCCTTATTTTATTTTTAATAAATAAATTTTATTTATTTATTAATTTATTTTTGAGTAGTCTCCATGCCCAACGTGGGGCTTGAACTCCCGACCCTGAGATCAAGAGTCACGTGCTCTCCTGACTGAGCCGGCCGGGCGCCCCTAATGATGCCATTTTTAAATATCATCACTAAAGATGATGAGCAGCTTTTCTTATATTTCTTGGCCATCTGGAATATTCTTTACTGAGGACCGCGTTCAAACCTTTGACTTGTTTCAAGGAAGTTTTCGTCAAGATTCTGCTGATTGGTCTTTTTAAAGTGCTCAGGACAGGGGATCTCCACTGGGGGTGATTCTGCCCCCCGGGAAACCCTGGGAGGCAGCTTCGGTCGTCACAAACAGAAGATGCTATTGACATCCGGTGGTCAGCAGCCAGGGACGCTGCTCCACGTCCCACAGCGGCCAGGACGGAGGATGGTCCAGCCCTGAGTGTCACAAGGCCTGCCACGTATGTGTGTGTTGGTTAAAATAAAGGTGGGCAGGCGGGGGTCCGCCCGGGGCAGGGGCACTCACCGATCACCTGCAGGCTCTGTTTGGTGTGCTTGGCGTAGATGCCGTAGAGCTGCTTCTTGAGTTTCATGATCTCCTCTGCCTGGATGGCAATGTCTGTGGCTTGGCCCTGGGGGACGGCCCAGGGGCGGGTAAGAGGGAGAAGGTCAGAAGGAGCATCAGCCACTCACAGGGAGGCTGGAGAGGTCGTTCAGACAGGTGAGCAGGGCTTCTCGAGGCCCTGCACACCCTGCTGCATCTTTGCCCCCAAAACACAGGAAGTCTTCCTGTATTTTTTTTTAAGATTTTATTTATTCATTTTAGAGAGAGAGAGGTGGGGGGAGGGGCAGAGGGAGAGGGAGCAGCAGACTCCCCGCTGAGCAGGGAGCCTGATGCAATGCGGGGCTCGATCCGGTGACCCCGAGACCATGACCTGAGCCAAAATCAAGAGCTTAACCCGCTGAGCCACTCAGGCGCCCGAAGGCTTCCTGTATTAACTGCATTTTCTGCATGTGGAGCCTCGCCCCTGGGCAAGCGGATTCCTGGAGAGAGCGAAAGCTCCAGCTCAGCCATGAGTTTTCACAGGCAAACCAGTCATCAGTGTGCGCGCCCTCAACCACCTCCTCCGTGGGGTTCTCATACTCAGGGCCACTGTCCCCTGCCCCGACCCCCCTGAGCCTGCTGAGATCATTCAAACTAGCCAGTCCTGAGCCTGCTCTCCCTGCCTCACTGTTCCTTCCTGCAGAAACCACAGTAAATTCCCTGTCCACTCCCCACCACCCCCCACCCCACCCCCGCTCTCTGCCTCTGGAGTGACCCTGGTGCTTCCCACGTGCGCGCCCCCCCTCCCCCGCCGCCTTGGGAACTGTGAGTAACAAACCATCTTCCCAAGGCAGTCCTTTCCTGATCAGATGGCCTCACCATACATGAATCATTGTAAAACCCATATTTCAAACACTGACACTCCCCCGTGACTTCTACCCAGTCAGTCCTCCTGTCCAGACAGCACCCCCCATCTCAAAGCAGCCTGCATGGGGCCGGCACTCACCCGGGCACCCCCGGAGGGCTGGTGGATCATGATGCGGGAGTTGGGGAGTGAGTGGCGCATGCCCGGGGTGCCGGCGGCCAGAAGCAGGGAGCCCATGCTGGCGGCCTGGCCCACGCACCACGTGCAGATGGGGTTCAGGATGTACTGCATCGTGTCGTAGATGGCCAGGCCCGAGGTCACCATGCCTCCTGCGGGGGGGCGGGGGGAGCAGGGGGGGAGTGAGGGGCTGTGCTGTCCTCCCCGCATCCTTTCCCTAGCGAAGCTCCTGGCCTTGGGGAGGGCTTGTGTAGAGGCAGCCCCCAGCAACGGGTGACACGAACTGAGTGGGGGCAAAGAGGAGAGCGCATGCTCCAGAGTGAGCTGACTGTTGGCCCCTGTGCACATGGGCCCGGGGCGGACCCGATCTGTCAGAGTTTCAAGAGAAAGTGGAAGTCGGGGAGAGTGGTGGCCGAAAGGGAAGCTCTGGAGCCAGCCTGTCCTGGTAATGTCGTCGGCGTGACCTTGGGCAAGCTACCCAGCCTTCCAGCCACGGTGTCTCCGGCAGACCGGGGATCACTGAACACTACCTACCACCGGCAGCTGCCACGAGGACTGGATGAGTTCAGTGCCTATAAAACGCTTAAAGTACAGGGCACAGTCGGCACTCAGTCAAGATGAGCTATTCTCTTTTGGGAGGGGGACCAGCCGGTGGTGGCAGCTACCAGTTTTAAAATGCTGACCACTAGGTCAGGTTAGTAAAATGTTATGTGTGGAATCAAGGAGACAGGCTCAGCTGCCCGTTTGTGAACCTAGACTTAAAAGCAAGGAACAGGCAACTTTTGGAGGTTTGGAGACCGTTTGGGGATTCTGAAGGAAGCTCAGCACCCTTTCTTCCTCCAGAGGGAGAATGTTCCTGATGGGGGGGGGGCAGTTTCTCTGTCCCCTGAGTCACCTGGAGTGTCCCAGGAAGCGGCCCTGGCCCCAGGGAAGGCTCTGCTCACCGGGGCTGTTGATGTACATGTGGATGGGCTTCTTGTTGCTCTCGGACTGCAGGAACAGCAGCTGCGCGATAACCAGGCTGGCCACACTGTCGTCGATCTGCAAGTAAGCGGGGAGGGTGGGCTGGCGCAGCTGGGGGGTAAGGAGGGGCTAATGGAAGCAACTGGGAGGTGGCTGGAGATGAAGTCAGGGAACAAGGACGGGTGTCACAGCCCAAGTAAGACGGCTGCGGAGAACTCAGGACCAGGGAGGGGAGGTGGTGAGGGGTGGTAGGGCCCCACGGGGGGTTGGGCACAGGAAGGGGGGAGTCAGTGGGCTCAGGGCAAGGAAGGGAAGGGGTCAGGAGGGTTGGAGAGAGGGATCAGAGCCAGGAATGAGGAGGAGAATCACTGGTAAGGGAGGGAGTCAGAGATCGGGAAGGGAAAAGCAGAGAGTTTGAAGAAGGGGTGGGGGTGGGGGGTGGGGGCCAGAAGAAGGGGCTGAAGGCTTATATGCCCAGGAAGTGGGGTGTCAGACTCGGACCAGGGCAGAGCCTTCGCAGTAAGGTCAAGGGGGAAGGGTCAAGAGTTCAAGGGGGTTCGAGGAGGAGCGGCGCGTCGAGTCTGGGTAGGCACAGGGGAGGATCCCGGCGGGGCACTCACCGGGCCCATGACACACACGATGCGCTCCCGCAACAGCCGCGAGTAGATGTCATAGGCGCGCTCGCCGCGACCCTGGGGGAGAAAGATGGCGGTGAGGGTCAGGGGCCGGCCGTGCCCCCGGCCCCGAGACCCCCGACTCGCACCCGGGGCCGAGTTCCCGCGGCCGCTGTACCGTCTGCTCCACCACGATGGGAATGAGCGGGAGAGCCCGGGCCGCCGTCGCGTGCAGGCTCCGCTGCAGGGCCAGGCCGGTCTTGGGCGTCCACCGCGGGGAGAACCGGGCGGCGAAGCGAGGCCCCAGCGCGGGGGACCCACCTGCCGCCACCCGGACCCCCCCAACCAATATTCCGGGCCACATCCCGCCGCAGTCCGCCCGGCTTCCGTCCGATGGCGGAACTACAACTCCCGGTGTGCTTTGCGTCTAGGGCGCATGCTCACCGGCCGCCCATGTCCCGGGAGCTGGACTGGCATGCTTAGGGGCGGGGCAAGGGAGGGGCGGAGCCCGAAGGGGGCGGAGGCGGAGGGTCTTTAATGCGGCGAGTTCTAGTCCTCTTCCCAAAGAATTGGTTACTCCTTGATTTAAAAATCAGCTCCAGGGGCGCCTGACTGGCTCAGTCGGTGGAATGTGCGACTGCATTTGGAGGTTGTGAGTTCAAGCCCCACATTGGGCTAAAGCTTACTTTAATAATAATAATAATATAAGTAAATAAAAATCATCTCCATTGTGCCCACTGGGCTGGGGCCTAGCCGAGCTTCCAGCTTGGTGGGGCTAACTCCTACAGAGACCTTTCCATTCATCTATGGACCCCAGGCTGTGGGAGCCCAAGGATGGGTGTTGCAGACTCTGCCTGGGAGATCTGTGTGGAAAGGTTTCCTAGGAGGAGTGAGTATTGGAGCTGGGTTTTGAAGGATGGATAGGAGTTTGTTAGGTGGGGAAAGACATTCCTGGCAGGATAAGAATGGGCAAAGGGATGGAAGTAGGAAGGCTCCTGCTAATGTTTGGGACCCCTCTTTTCCTCCAAATCCGCTCAAATGCTGCCTTCTTACAGGTGTCCCCAGAGCCTAGAATGGTTCCTGGCACACAAACAGATGCTTATCAACTACACTTTGAACCAAGAGGTGACAAGGGAGGAAAGTTAAGAGCTGAGAGCTTTAGAGGCAGCTGCCCAACCTGCCAAGCTGGCTCAACCCAAGTGCTGTGTGATCTTAGGTGCATTGTTTAACCCTCTCTGAGCCTGAAGTTTCTCATCTGGAAGATGGCAATGATCAAACCAATCTCACAGGGAAGGATTTAAAGAGACCTGCTGCTGAAGCAGCATATTGACGTCCCCCGAGTTCAAATCTGGTCCCCATTACTTACTAGTCGTGTGTCCCTGAGCCTCCGTTTTCCATCTGTAAATAGGGACAATGATAACATACAGCCTAGGGCTGCTGTAAGGCCCTCAGATAGTAAGTGCTCAGTTTGTATTCGCTAGTGGTGGGTTTTAATTATTGCTCGTGTTAGCCAGGAACCACCGGGGTCCAAGAAGTCCTCCCTTAGGAGGGTCCTTTTGAGGTGGGTTTTGACAGATAGATAGGAGTTCACCAGGCAGACAGAGCCTAAATGCTGGACCCTAACACTGATGCTGGGTGCCCTAGAGAAGGGTAGTGTTTGTACCCTCTGTGTTCACAGCGGATCCCCGTCTGCTGGGGAGAGAGAACAGGACACGGACACTCCCGCCTTATGGAATCAGGGCAGGACTGAGAGAAAGACCTGGAAGTAGAAGAGCTTGTAGGAGGCCTTGGAGGCACTCCCGCATGAAGGCCTAGATCTGGGTGTCACTGACAGGGGTTGGGGGTGGGGGGAGCCAGTGTTCGGCCCGGGGCGTGGCATTCCCCGGTGGGGACTGTGGAGGTGGGTGGGCTGTCCCAGTTTCTGCTGTGAGTCAGGTGGGTAGCCCTGCCCAGACGGTTCCCCTAGGGCCCTGAGCTCCCGCCCTGCCCTGGGGAGAAGGGTGGGCCGTCAGCGGCTACCGCAGTCCCTCCCCCAGCACGCCCCCACGCCCCCTGACCTCACCGCCTCCCTTTGTTTCACCTGCTCTACCTGTCCAGAGTTCAACTACTTTTCACCTCCTCCGTGCTGGTTACCACCGTCAGTAACAGCCCCATGTGTGTTCCTGCTTCTCCCTTGAGTCCTGGGGTTAGTTCTTCATTCAGCAAGCTGAGAAAGCTTACCATATCCCTCCCCGGCCTGAAGCCCTCCCCTTGGCTCCCTGTCCCCCACGCTGACCTCTTCCCTCACCTACTTCCACGCTCCCTTCCCCACTTGGCTCCAGCGGTGACACCAGCCAGCTTTCTGTCCCTCAAACACACCAAGCCCCAAGCGGACACCTGGGCTTTGCTTGCGTCCTCTTCCTGAATCTAGCTCCCTCCTGACATAAAAATCCCCCCTCAAACATCACCCCTTTAGAGAAGTCTTCCCTGATTCCCCTTGCTGATATCCCAGGCCCGCTCTGGAACCTTTGCCATGTTTAATGGCCGTCCAAGGGGCACCTGGCTGGCTCAGACGGTTAACTGTCCAACTCTTGGTTTCGGCTCAGGTCACAATCTCAGGGTTGTGAGATCGAGTCCCGTGTTGGGCTCCCTGCTCAGCAGGAGCCTGCTTCTCCCTCTCCCTCTGCTGCTCCCCCTGCTTGTGCTCTCTCTCTGTCAAATGAATAAATAAAATCTTTTTTTAAAAAAAGGCAACTTTTGAACAGTGCCTGGCACATCGTAGGCGCTCAGGTAGTTAACGTGTGCCTTATTCTTGCCAACTTTGTTTGCACAGTATGTTCTCCGTGAATAAATCCACGTTAGTAGGTAGGACAGGAGGGATGGAGGGGGAATATTTTGACTCTTGGCTACAAAATCAGTCCATCCTACTAGTTTCAGGTTATTACTCTGTGGTCAGAGAGAAGCTCTGATCATTGTTACCACTTCTTAGATGTATGCAGAACAGGCCTGTTGAAATGGATAGAAATTGAAAATTAAGAAAAGAAATGGAAAACCAAGGACTGAAGAGTCTGTGGGCAGATGGATAATCCCGTAAACAGCTCACCGACATCGCGACAACTTCTCTGGAAACAAAGTTGGCACCACGTCTCAGATTCACATAGTCTACTTCTAGTTACTCCTTTTTTTTTTTTTTTTAAGATTTTATTTATTTATTTGACAGAGAGAATGAGATAGAGAGAGAGAGCATGAGAGGGGGAGGGTCAGAGAGAGAAGCAGACTGCCCGCCGAGCAGGGAGCCCGATGCGGGACTTGATCCCGGGACTCCAGGATCATGACCTGAGCCGAAGGCAGTCGCTGAACCAACTGAGCCACCCAGGCGCCCCTCTAGTTACTCCTTTTTAGGAAATGATCAAAGGTGAGCACCAAGAGTTGGCCATAAGGCCATCTATGGCAGATCTGTTTATACACTCTATTGTTTCAGTTAGCTAGTGCTGTGTAACAAATAATCCCATACACCTAGGGGTTTCAAACAGCCCCAGCTTATTACTTCTTACAACTGGGGAGTCTGGCCTGAGCTCCTATGATTGTTCTCTATGTGGGGTTTTCTGGGGCTGGAATATCCACATGAACATTCTGCAGTCCTATCAGGAGCCTCACCTCAGCTGGCTGGGCATCTCTCTCCCACCATGTGGCTGCTTGGGTTTCCTCACGGTACAGTGGTCTCTGCATCTCACATGACAAGTGGCTCCCAAGACAGAAGAGGCAGAAGCTACTTGTCTTCTTAAAAGCTTGGCCTACAAGTCACGTGGCAGGTCTTTGCCACATTCTGTCAGTCAGAGCAAGCCACATGGCCAAACCAAAATTCAAGGGGAGAGAAGGGGGACATTGACTCTCAGTGTGAGTTGTGTCAGGGGCCCACGGAATGGAAAAAATTGATGGTGGCCATCCTTGGAGACAGTCTACCACACTTACATTAGCAAAGAATTGGAAGTGTCCAAAAAGAGGGGGCTGATTAAATCATTAAAATTTTAAATTAAAAAATTATCAAGGGCACCTGGGTGGCTCAGTTGGTTAAGCATCTGCCTTTTACTCAGGTCATGATCCTGGGGTCTGGGTTCCCTGCTCAGTGGGGAGTCTGCTGCTCCCTCTTCCCCTCCCCCTGCTCATGCTTGCTCTCTCTCTCTCAAAAATAAATTTTAAAAATCTTTAAAAAATTATCAAGTATGAGGGCGCCTGGGTGGCTCAGTTGTTTGAGCGACTGCTTTCGGCTCAGGTCATGATCCTGGAGTCCCGGGATCGAGTCCCACATCGGGCTCCCTGCTCATCGGGGATCTGCTTCTCCCTCTGCCCTCTTCCCTCTCGTGCTCTGTCTCTCATTCTCTCTCTTTCAAATAAATAAATAAAATCTTTAAAAAAAATAAAATAAATAAATAAATAAAAATAAAAAATTATCAAGTATGATATTGTGGAATATTACTGGTATTTACTTTTTTTAAAAAAAGATTTAATTTGTTTATTTGACAGAGAGAGCACAAGCAGGTGGAGTAGCAGGCAGAGGGAGAGGGAGAAGCAGACTCCCCGCTGAGCAGGGAGCCTGATATGGGACTTGATCCCAGGACCCCGAGATCATGACCTGAGCTGAAGGCAGATGCTTAACCGACTGAGCCACCCAGTTGTCCTTTACTGGTATTTACTGATTGCCTACTCTGATCCAGGGTTTATTAGTTAGGTACGATGTGACAGAGGGTAACCCCAAAGTGCCAGTGACTTAGACAAGATAGGAATGTCTTTCTCTCCAAGTAACAGTCTGGAGATTGGCAGCCACGGTGGGGGGTGGCTCTGTACCATGAAGTCTCCAGAAACCTTCTTCTGGCTCATACCTTAGCCATTTCTAGGGTCTCCAGAATCCAAAATGGGGCTTCACCTGGCACATTTTCATTCCAAGAAGCCAGATGGAGGTAGGGAAAGAAGAAGAGGCATAGGGTGCATGCCAGCCAGTCTTGAAGGAAGGCTGCTGCCCACCCCTCTGCTTTTTTTTTGGCTACATAGCATTCCATTACATATATTTTATATATATATACATATATATATATAACATATAGTATATATAGTATATACATATATGTTAAATATATGTGTTTTTAACTAGTTCCTAGTTGACGGATGTCTTCATTGTGATGAATTTTTTTTCTTATCAGATTTGTCTTTTATTTTTTTAAAAGATTTTATTTATTTATTGGAGAGAGAGCAAGAGAAGGAGAGCAAGCATGAGTAAGGGAGAAGGCAGAGGAAGAGGGAGAAGCAGACTTCCTGCTGAGCAGGGAGTCTGATGCCAGGTTTGATCCCAGGACCCTGGGATCATGACCTGAGCCAAAGGCAGATGCTTAACTGACTGATCCACACCAGGCGCCCCCAGATTTGTCTTTTAAAGAGACTCCCTGCCTTGGAGAGCCCTTGGCCTTAGTCCTGTACCCTCATCTTTATCCATACCCCCTCGATAATTTCCTCTGGTCTCTTGGCCTTAAATACCCACATATCTGATGCTTCCCAGATTGGTGTCTCCCACCCAGATATCTCTCCCAAGCTCCAGACCTCCCTCCCTCTCACCTCTCCTGGGATGTCTAATTAGGCACCAAAATGAACATGTTTGAGAGGAATTACTGATCTTCTCTCCCACATCAAAGCATTGCTCTTTCCACCCTTACATTTGCTCATACTAAAAAAGCTTGGGAGACACACTTCATTTCTCCTTCTTCGTGGCACCAAAATATGTTGGCTAGTCCAGTGGGCTCAATCCTGCAAGTTTGCCCAGAGCTGATGATTCTGTAATTCTGGCACCCAGGGAGCATGGAGCAGGTGAGATTCTCCCTCCCCACCACTGCCACAGGAATGGGTTGAAGTGAGAGGAGACCAAGGAGGGCCTGCCAGTCAGAGAATTAGGAGAGGAGTGGGAGGGGGGCAGTCACAGGTCCAAGGAGAACAATGGATCAAGCAGAAGAGCTTGATCTGGCAGAGGCATAGTCTGTTGAGGTCTGCCATCAGTTTCAGAAGGATCAAATGCTTTGGGGAGCCATTTTAGTGGAGAGGGAGGTCATTTAAATGGGGTGTCAGAAATAAAAATGGTGTTGTATGTTCATTTTTGTTGACATCAAAAGAGTTCCATGGTATAACTTTTAAAAATTATTGGAATATAACATACACTCAGTAAAGTTCATACATCTTAACTGTATAGCTCAATGACTTTTTTTTTTTACATAGATGTACACCTGTGTAAACATCACCCTGTTTAAGATCTAGAAAGTTCCTACTGAGCCCCTTCTCAGTAGGTATAGCCTGGATACTCCAAGATACCACCATTTTTATTCCCTTGATGTAATATCTAAGGGGGAAAACAAGCAGGTAATTAGATAATGTAGACTTCATAATTCAAAGATCACAACTCTGTACACCTCTATTTTTCTCCCTTCTCCTTCCCTGTACATCTTGTTTTAAAGCCCACTCTATTGAAGTATAATGTTTGTAATGTACAATTTGATGAGTTTTGACAAAACCTTATAATGACTGCCACAGTCAAGATAGAGGACATTTCCATGACCCCCCAAAGATCCCTTAGGTCCCTTTGCAATCAACCCCCCTCCCATCTCATCCCCAATCATTGGTCCAATTTTCTGTCTCTCTAGATTAGATTTCCCCTAACTAGACTTTCATAAAATGGAATCATATAGTATATAGTCTTTGGAGACTGGCTTCTTTCATTCACCATAATGTTTTGAAATTCACTGTGCTATTGTGTACATGCATTGATTCATTCCTTTTCATTGCATGGATGTACTAGCTGTACTAGAATTTATCCACTCACCAGGTGATGAACATTTGGGTTGCTTCCAGTTTGGGCTGTTGTAAGTAAAGTTGCTCTGAACATCTGTGTACAAAACTTTGTGCAAGCATACATTTTTGCTTCTCTTGGGTAAGTATCAAGCGGAATGGCTGGATCGTATGGAAGGATTTAACTTTTGAGAAAACTGCCCATCATTTTCCAAAGTGGTTCCACCATTTTACACATCCACCGGAGATGAATGAGAGTTCCAGCTACTCCACATCCTCTACGTCACTTTCTAGAGACAGGTTGTTGTTTTTAAATCTTCGTTCATCCAATGGGTGTGTAATGGTATATCCTGGTGGTTTTAATGCTCAATTCCCCAATGACTAATGATTTTACGTATCTTCTCATGTGCCTTTTGGCCATCTCTGTGTCTTCTTTGGTGAAGTG
Organism: Neomonachus schauinslandi; assembly: GCF_002201575.2. Lineage (NCBI taxonomy): Eukaryota > Metazoa > Chordata > Mammalia > Carnivora > Phocidae > Neomonachus > Neomonachus schauinslandi. The sequence goes on from NC_058403.1 coordinate 210,004,403, forward strand.
TCTGTTCTGAGCCCTTTGTCATTTGTCTTCTTATTATTGAGTTGCAAGAGTTCTTTGTGTATTCTGGCAATAAACCCTTTGTGAGATGTAAGTATTCCAAATATCTTCTTCCAGTTAATGGTATGCCTTTTCATTTTTTTTAGTAGTCCTCCTCAAATCTTGAAATGTTTCAATTGTGCCCTCAGGAAATCACAATCCTTCCTAAACAAAATTTCCTGTATTCTCAACCTCTTGACAAAACATGCTCTTTACCTTCTCCCCCAACGGAAGCTTGGCTCTCCCCCAAGGACTGTGAGCCTCTAGGTCATGGCTGTTTTCTCTCCCAGCTCCTCACACCCTTGTGCCCCTTGGGGTGAGGTAGGCGCCCTTCCTCCATCATGGCTTCTAACTCTTCTCTGAATCACTGCAGCTTTGAATCTCAGGTCACCAAACAATACCCACAGCTTATTTATCTTGCTTGTTTATCTATTAGACCTAGGTGATATCCTCTCATTCCTTCACAATTGTATGTCCTGGTTTATCTTTCCTTTGTCAAACACTTCTCTGGGCGTAATTCTTAATGATTTCAGTATCTACATAGACCAGGGTTTCCCAACCTTGGTACTATTGACACTTGGGGCCAGACCATTCTTGGTCATGGGGTCTGCCTGTGCATTGTAGATATTGAGCAGCATCTCAGGTTTCCACCCACTCAATGCTAATAGAACCACTCCCCAACATCAGCACCAAGTTGTGACAACCAAAAATGTCTCCAGATATGGCCAAGTGCCCATTGGAGGCAGAATCGCCCTTGGTTGAGAACCATTGAGCTTGATGATCCTTCTGGGTATGCAACTTCCAGATCCTTCCACTGTTCTCTCCCTGTCACCTTGTCCTCCATTCTACCTCAGCCCCCACCTCTCATGGTCTTTTTTTAGATCTTGTCATTTCCAAAAACTGCATGACTTTCCGTGTTCTCAACCACCCTACTCACCAACCCACACTTCTTTTCTTTCTAGCTCATTCCATTTGGTATTCTTATCCAAACAATCCTTTAGCTCTGCCAGAATTTATAAGCCATGAACCTCCCCCACTTTTTCCCCTGTCCCCTCACTTGGTTGAGAGCCATAGGCTGTCATTAAAATCACTCCTTGACGTATGTCCTCAACTCCCTCATCCGCCTCTTTCTTCATCACATTTATGTGGTCAGACAGCCAGATTAAAGCCAGCCCCCCAACTACTCCTCACCTGAACCTAGGAAGCCTCATACACAGTCATGCCAACTGGCCTCCCTGGAGATTTTTGACCACTGATCTGCTGCCCAGTGATCCTACTATGTGCCCTGGTCCATTCACTCATCCACTCTCTCATATGGTAACATCCCACCTTGCCTTTTCCCCCTCAAGCCTTCTCCTTCCTCCTGACTCTCAGTTCTTGACCTTGCCTCCAATCTTCTGCAAAAACAAAGCCACAGAAGGTGAATTCCATAGCACTTAGGCCACCAACATTGCCTTCTTTCTTGTTATGATGACAGAGTTGTCCAGGCTCCCAGCCAAGGCCAACTCTCTACCTACATCTTGGATTTCATTCCACTCAAGTTCATCATTCTAAATAAGTCTCTGCTTTCTCTTACTACATCAGATATTCCCTCTCTTGATTATTCCCATTAGCTTATAAACATGTGGTAATAGCTCCCATCTTAAAAAAATGTAGACACATGATCCCACAATGTCCTCCAGTTATTACGCATTTCTTTATTCTTCTTCACAGAAAAAAAAAATCCTTCTAAGAGTTGAATCTCGGGGTGCCTGGGTGGCTCAGTCATTGGGCGTCTGCCTTCGGCTCAGGTCATGATCCCAGGGTCCTGGGATGGAGCCCCACATCGGGCTCCCTGCTCAGCGGGAAGCCTGCTTCTCCCTCTCCCACTCCCCCTGCTTGTGTTCCCTCTCTCGCTGTCTCTCTCTCTCTGTCAAGTAAATAAATAAATAAAATCTTAAAAAAAAAAAAAGAGTTGAATCTCTTCTTGGTTTCCACTCCTTCACTTTTCATTATCTCTTGAACCCACTCTAATTGGGCTCCCCCACCCCACAACTCCACTGAGACACCAGCTGTCAAGGTCACTAATGGCTTCCAGATGGCCACATTCGATGACCAATTTCAGTAGCCAAATCAAAGGTCACGCAAGGGAAATTAGAAAATACTTTGAGAAGAACAAAAATGAAGACATAACATCAGAATGTATGGGATGCAATTAAAGCAGTGCTTAGAGGGAAATTTATAGCTGTAAATGCCTATATTAAAAAAGAAGGAAGATCTCAAATCAGAGACATAAACTTACAACAAATTCAATGGTCAATCATCAGTTCAGGGGCGCCTGAGTGGCTCAGTCGGTTAAGCATCTGCCTTCAGCTCAGGTCATGATCCCAGGGTTCTGGGATCGAGCCCCACGTCGGGCTCCCTACTCAGTGGAGCCTGCTTCTCACTCTCCCTCTGCCTGCAGCTCTCTGTCAAATAAATAAATAAAATCTTTAAAAAAAAAAGGAAAAAAATCATAAGTTCATTGCGTTGTTAGTCCTGTTAGCAGCTTTTGACACAATTTATCATTCCCTCTTTTTTTAATTACAGTAAAATATATATAACATGAAAATTACCATTTTAACCATTTTGAAGTATACGGTCTGTGGCATTAAATACATTGACATCATTGTGCCACCATCCCCACCGCGTTTTGTTTATTCATCCATTGATGGATACTGGGCTTGCTTCCACCTTTTGGATATTGTGAGTAATGCTGCTGTGAACGTGGGTATGCAAGTTATCTTTGAGACCCTGTTTTCAGTTCTTCTGGATAAGTACCTAGGAGTGATAAGTACCTAGGAGTGATAAGTACCTAGCTGCATCATGTTGTAATTCTATTTTTTGCTTTTTGAGGCACTGCCATCTTGTTTCCCCAGTCTTTGAACCTCATCTTTTTTTTTTTTTAAGGGAAATTAGCAAGTGTCAGTGAGGTGTTAAAGGCATGTCTCACCAAACTGAGCCTTTCTCCTGAGCATAATCAGAAGAATCAAACAACTGGGACACCTGGGTAGCTCAGTTGGTTAAGCGTCTGCCTTCAGCTCAGGTCATGATCTCAGGGTGCTGGGATCAAGTCCCACATCGGGCTCCCTGCTCAGCCAAAACTGGGAAAGCCCCGAGCAGATGGGGATGAGTTGGCCACCGTACTGGGAGCCTTTTGCCCTGCTCCCTGCTTTGGGCAGCACTATCTCAACCCACCAAGTCAGTTTCAAGATGGAAAAACAAAATCTTTGTGAGTTTCCTAGAGCTGCCAAAGTACCACAGACCTGAGGGCTTAAACAACAGAATTTTATGGTTTCCCAGTTCTGGAGGCTGGAAGTCAGATCAAAGTGTCGGCAGGGCCCTGTTCCCTCTGGAACCTGTCGGGGAGCATTCTTCCTTGTTTGTCCCAGCTTCTGGTGGTTTTCTGGCCATCTTTGGTCTTGCCTGGCTTGTAGACCCATCACTTTAATCTTGCATCTCCACATGGCGTGCTCCCTGTGTCCCTTCACACTGTCTTCCCTCTGTGTGCGTCTCTGTCCAAATTTCCTCTTTTCTAAGGATACCAATCATATGGATTACAGCCCATCCTAATGACTTCATCTTAAGTTAACCACCTCTGTAAAGACCTTGTCTCCAAATAAGGTCACATTCCAAGGTCCTGGGAAGTTACTACTTCAATATACCTTTTTTGGGGGGGGCGGGGCACAATTCGATTCATAACTTAGGCTTCGGGGGTGGGGCTCTCCTCCCTCCCTTTCAAAGGGTAGGGACAGGCAGAGTCTTTCCCTTTGGACCACAGTGATCTTGGCTGTGATGTTGGAGAGACACGTCGAATTTCAGGGCTAGATTTACAAGTCAAAATCCTTTGAACCTTAAAATCTGGCAGAAATCCCAATTGGCAATATGTTTCCCAAACTGTCACCATTCCCCTACAGGTGAATAATAGGACTACAGCAAAAGGTTAGCCTCGGAATAACCATTGGAGGTTATTGAATCTCAGAAGTGAAGGCAATGAAAGATACATTTTGTGAAACTCTCTTATTGGAGGGAGGAATGGGGGTAGGGGTTTGGTTAAGGGAAAATTTCCAAAATGGGATTGTCAGATTGAGCAGATAAAAATATAGGATGCCCATTTAAATTCGAATTTCAGGTACACAAGGAGTACTTTTTCAGTGTTCAGTCAATCCCATGCAATATTTAAGACACACTTATGCTAAAAATTATTCATTATTTATCTTATCTGAAATTCAAATTTAACTGGGTGTTTTGTATTTTACCTGACAATGCTTCTGCAAATAAGTAACGGAGTTAAGCCACATCAGAAAGCAAGTCTGCTGGATTTCTTGAAACTTTGAAGCCACTTGGGGATGTGGCTGAAGCAGAAGCAGTTCACATGGCTCTGAGAATGGCTCCTAATGGGGTTTAATGATATCTTCCCTTTGTTGTCCTGGAGCGTTGGGAGGGAAACAGGAAGGAAGCACACTGACCCCAGTAAAAACCTCTGTGCAACTCTTACTAGATGCAACCTTTCCCCCAATCCTCCCACTGAGATGACCTCTATTCTGGAGTTGGTGTTCACCATTCCTTTGCTTTCTTTTTTAAAAGCATTTTTTTTTAAAATCACATATGCATGTCTCCCTAAACCTAAGGCAAGATTAAAAATAGTCACTGGATCTGAACCCTTTAGCTTCTGGGTCGTGAAGACATCTATTGGGTCAAAGGAACAAAGTCACGGTGGTTGGGGATGCACTGGAGTGAGGGGGGCTTGAAGCAGCAGCTAGGTACCAACCAATATTGCCATATTTTAACCAATTTAGCATTCATATATGTGTGTGACTGCTGACTAGCAGCCCCACCTTAAATATTATTTGTTTAATGCAGCCTGAATTTTGATCATTTTATAAATAGATGTACTGTTTTTTTTGTCTAGCATTATCTTGTTGAGAGTCATTCGTGTTGATGCATGTCCTTGCTGTTCATTTATTTATGTGTATTCCATTGAATGAAAATACCATCACTTACTTATCGAGTCTGCAATTCATGAGTATTCAGGGTAATTCCAGGGTTTCGCTATGGCTAGTAAGGCTGCTCTAAATAGTCTTGTGCCTGACTCCTGAGTCCATGTATGATGGTTTCTCAGGAGGACATAAATCCAGGAGGGAAATGCCCAATGGCAGGATATGTTCATTTGTGACTTTGGTGAATGTGGCGGAGGCAGCCTGCTCTGTCACAAAGGTTCAGGCTCCCTTTCCATGGGGTAGAGTTTTTTTGTTTTTTTAAAAGATTTTATTTATTTATTTGAGAGAGAGCAAGCCAGAGGAAGAGCAGAAGGAGAGGGAGAAGCAGACTTCTCGCTGAGCAGGGAGCCTGATATGGGGCCAACCCAAGGACCCTGGGATCATGACCCAAGCAGAAGGCAGACGCTCAACCAACTGAACCACCCAAGCGCCCCTCCATAGCATTGAGGAGCAACTGCTCTGCGAGAGACTACATTTCCCAGCTCCCCTTGCACCAGTGATGTCATGTGGACTCATTTTGACCAATAGAAAGTATGCTAAAGTAAGGCGGGCCCTTCTGGACTGAGGGGGTTAAGAATCCAAGGTGTCTTCCATGTGCTTTCTTTTCCTACTGGGGTCACCCTGAAAACTTCATGTTGGGGGTGGAGATCACATGTTGAGAATGGAAGCATCACGAGATGGAAGGAGCCTGGGCCACCTGACAGACAGCATTCCAGGGTAGATGCACCCACTTAATGAACTTTGCTTATGTGAGAAATAAACTTTTAAGACATTTTCTTAGTCTAGCAATTGACCTATCCCTCTCAGTACTACCCTAGACAATGCCAAATCGTTTTCAAAGTGGTTGACCATCACACATTTCCACCAGTCAGGGATGAGAGTTTCCTTGCTTCCCATCCTCACCAATATTTTTGATTTGCCAACCTTTTTTTTTTTTTGAAATATTTCTATTGTAACAGAAAAGAATACAATGAACAAGAATACACTGAACTGCCATATACCTTTCACCCAAATGTATCAATCACTTACATTTTGCCATATTTTTCTCCCTCCCTCCCTCCTTACCTTACCGACCCACCTCCCACCTCCAGTTTTCACACAACTATTTCCAGGCAAGTTGTGAACATCATGTCCCCTCGTTGCTAAATATTTAAGGATGTATCTCCTAACAACTAGGACACTCTCTTACATAACTACAAGTCATTTATCAAATTCAAAAATCTTACTCTGATACAACACTATTATAATATACAGCGCATATTCAAATTTCACCTGTTGCTCAATCATGTCCTTCATAGCCTTGGGCATTTTCAGATTTTAAACTTTGTCCAACTATATCTGTCACCATTATTTACTTAAACATTGTTTTCAAGTGAACTCACTTTTCAAAAATGTGAATCCACACATTTATTTCAAAAAGGCATTTTTACAGTGCTCCCCCAAATGGCAAGCTAGAAAAGTAGATAAATAGAAAGCAATTTTAGAAACCTACGCTAAAATGGGTCTGTTCCTTACCTGGATTGTGTTGGTGGCTTCAAAGGTGTGTGCCTATGTCAAGATGTATTGAATTATATATTTTAAACATGTGTAGTTTATTGTATGTCAGCTATACCTCAATAAAACTGTCTAAAACTCAATACAGAGAAGCCAAAAGGTGAAATTCTAGCCCAAAAGGGGAGACACCAGGAACAGATCGAGGCTCTGAAGGCAACATAGTACCCAATGGAGACTTTCTCATTGGCCAAAACAGCCAGAAAGAGAAATCAAGAGACTGATTTTCTCAAAATGGGATCCAACGTTATTTAAGGCCATAAAAAGGTTCCCACATTTTGGGAAACAGTGTCCCCTCCTTGTGTGTGACTCTGGGGCAGATCACTTGAACCTCTGCGAGCCTCTGTTTTCTCCTCTGTAAGATCACCTTGTGAGGCAGGGTGGGGGGTGGTGTCTCGGGGATTAAGGGCGCTACCCTAAAGATGCAGCTTTAGTTCTACACCCTGGAGCTCCGGCGATATCTGGGACAATGAAATGAGATAGCGTTAGCACAGTGTTTGGTGCTGCCAATAAACATTATTAGCCCAGTACCATCCAGTGGAAATCTTGTGTGAGCTACATATGTAACTTAACTTTTTCTAGTAGCCACATTTGGAAACAGGAACTACTGACATGAATTCTAATGATATCCTGTATTTAATCCAATATCCCAAATACTGTTGTTTCAACACATGGCACTGGCCCCATTTCAAGTGCTTAGTAGCCACCATGGGGTCAGAGGATACCATATTGGATAGAGAAGCATTAGACTTGATTAGTGTTTGTTGCCTGAAGATTAAGCCTTCAGAGACACTCACCATAGCATTATTATTATTTTTTTTAACAAATTCTTTTCTTTAAGATTTTATTTATTTATTTGACAGAGAGAGACACAGCGAGAGCCAGAGCACAAGCAGGGGGAGTGGGAGAGGGAGAAGCAGGCTTCCCGTGGAGCAGGGAGCCTGATGTGGGGCTCGATCCCAGGACCCTGAGATCATGACCTGAGCCAAAGGCAGACGCTTAACGGCTGAGCCACCCAGGCACCCCAGCATTATTATTATTTTTAAAAGATTCATTTATCCATCGTAGAGAGAGAGAGAGAGAGAGCACATAAGCAGGGGGAGGGGCAGAAGGAGAGGGAAAGAATCCCAAGCAGGCTCCAACTCCCCACTGAACACAGAGCCTGATGCGGGGGGTTCGATCCCATGACCCTAAGATCACAACCTGAGCCGAAACCAAGAGTTGGACGCTCAACTAACTGAGCCACCCAGGCACCCCCCACCATAACATTATTTATAAAAGAAAAAGAAAAGAGAACAACTTTCTAACATAGGAGATTATCTCAGTTATGACAATGCATCCTTTCCTGTAAAGGAATATTATACAGCCATTAAAATGATAGTGTAGGGCGCCTGGGTGGCTCAGTTGGTTAAGCGACTGCCTTCGGCTCAGGTCATGATCCTGGAGTCCCTGGATCGAGTCCCGCATCGGGCTCCCTGCTCGGCGGGGAGTCTGCTTCTCCCTCTCCCACCCCCCCTGCTTGTGTTCCCTCTCTCGCTGTGTCTTTCTCTGTCAAATAAATAAATAAAATCTTTAAAAAAAAATGTTTAAAAAAAAAAAATAAAATAAAATGATAGTGTAACACCCATTGTGATGGTTCATTTTATGTGTCAATTTGACCGATGCCCAGGTAGCTGGTAAAACATTTCTTCCGGTGTGTCCGTGAGAGTGTTTCTGGGAGAGATTAGCATTTGAATCAGCGGACTGAGTAAAGAAGATTGCTCTCACTAATGCAGATGGGCGTCATCCAATCCACTGAGGACCCAAATAGAACAAAAAAGTGGAGTAAGGGGGAATTTGCTCTCTGTTTGAGAGAGCTGCTTTTCCTGCCCTTGGACATTGGTGCTCCTGGTTCTCCGACCTTCAGACTCAGACTGGAACTTCTACCATCAGGCCCTGGTTCTCAGGCCTTCTGACTTGTGCTGAATTATATCACTGGATTATATTATCTTTTCTGGTTCTCCAGCTTGTAGATGGCAGATCATGGGACTTCTTGGCCTCCCTAATCAGGTGAGCCAATTCCTATAATAAATCTGATGATAGATACATGATGGATAGGTAGTTAATAGATAGATAGATAGATAGATGATAGATAGATAGATTCTGTTTCTGTTTCTCTGGAGAACCCTGATTAAGACACCCACGTTCATAGTAGCCTTATTCATAATAGCCAAAAGGTAAAAACAACCCCAGTGTTCATTGTAAACAGAATATGGTCTGTTCATACAACGGAATATTATTCAACCTTAAAAAGGAAGGACATCTGACACCTGCTACAACATGAAAGAACCTTGAAAACATTATGCTCCCTAGAGTCATCCAAAAGGACAGACAGTAGATGGTGGGAGCCAGGGGCTGAGGGAGGGAATGGGGAGTCAGTGTTTAATGGGGAGAGAGGTTCAGTTTGGGAAGATGGAAAAGTTCTAGAGTTGGATGGTGGGGACAGTTGCACAACAGTGTGAATGTGCTTAATGCCACTCAACCTTACACTTAAACATGGTTAAGATGGTAAGTTTTATGTTATATGTGTTTTACTATAGTTAAGAATAAAAAATAAAATTTAAAAGAATTATAGTGAAGAGTGCTTCGAAATATGGAAGGATATTGACATTCTAAGTGAAAAAAATAGGTAACAAACATACAATACACCCAAATCTTTGTAAAAAAAAATTATATAAATGATTTTTTAAGCTGCAAATATCTCAATATTAACAGCAGTTATGTCTGGGCCATAAGATTATCAGTGAGTTTAATTTTCTCTTTGCTAACTTGTGTTTTCTGCGATGCACGTGTGGTTATTTGATGCTTATGAAAATTCAGATGACAAAAACCAGTCTCTTTCCCACTGAGGCTCATGGCGGAGGTGAGAGGAGAGAAGAGGGGTAGGCCGAGTTAATAGTGGCCCTGCAGCTGAGTATCATGTGGGGCTGGGATGCCTAATGGTCTTTGTGACGGGTTACCTGGACCAGGTGGTCACTGGCAGCTGACAGAAACCAAGGACAGACCCCAGCCTCAAACCTGGGGATGGTATGGAGGGGAGAGAGAAGGATAGGAAGGAGCCCCCCCAAATAAGAAGAGCACACCAGACCTTTGCCTGGGTGAGTGGAGTAGTGGAAGGGTCAGAGCACATTGGCAGCCTCCTGGCCATGCCCAATGGCATCTGCCTCCCCCCTACAAGCCCGTGGGAGCTCCTTCTGGGTACTGACCCAGGGTGGGATGCCCATGTCTACCAGAGACAGAGTTCCAGCCCCAGATCCACTTCTGATAGGGTGAGTCCACTCCATCCCAGCCCCATCATCCCCACACTGTCCCTATCTCCACTCCCGTTTCCATCCCCAGCTCCTCCATCTCCAATTCTGCCATAAGCCCCATCTTCAGTCCCACTCCTAACCTCATTCCCAATCCTCACCCAGTCTCCAGCCCCTTCCCAACCCCCTTTTCACCCCCTTTCCCTCTCCATTCCCAGCCCCCAACTCCGTTATCCCCAAGCCCTCCTCCTTCCCCCTCTGGTGGTTAGTAGAGTAATGATTGTCCCCAAATATCCACGTCCTTGTCACTGAATCTTGGGAGTATGTTCCATGCAAAGAGACTTTGCAGCTGTGATTGACTTAAGGATCTGGAGAAGGGGAGATGATCCTGGATTGTCCTGGTGGGGCCCAGTGTTATCCCAGGGTCTTTAGAAGAGGGTCACAATCAGAGAGAAGGAGGTGTGATGATGAAATCCAAAGGGGAGTGATGTGCATTGAAATGGAGGAAGGGGCCCCGAGCCAAGGAATGCAGGAAGCTTCTAGAAGCTGGAAAAGGCAAGGAATGGATCCTCCCCTAGAGCTTCCAGGAGGAACTAGCCCTGTGGACGCTTTGATTTTAGCCCCATAAGACTCATTTTGAACTCCTAATCTCTGGAACTGTAGGATAATATATGTGTGTTGTTTTAAGCTACTATTTGTCTTAATTTGTAAGCAGCCCTGGGAATCATACACCCCTCCACCCAGGCTCTGGCCCTTTGCATACCCTCCCTTTCCTCCTTCTCTCCCCCTAGCAGAGAGAGAAGCCACACACTTGTCTGGCTGTCCTGTTTCCCTAGTCAGCTCTGTGCAGGGTGATTTCCCAAACTCTTCAGGCTGGGCTGGGCGTGGGCACCCATCACCACCTTGCTTCCTGATGCTAACTAAACCTTTCACTGAAGTCCCGGAGAGCCAGATCCCAACAGTTGTGCCCTGCCCTGGATTTGAGGGAGGGAGGTCAGAGGCCATGCGCTCCAGCCCGTCATGGACTCAGGCTCCCTGCTTTCAGCTGGGCTGGGACAGGCGGGGCTGGAGTATGTTTGCTCACCTGGCCCAGCTGGGGAGGGGTTATGGGGGCCAGGGCCATGGCTAAATGGTGGGGTTTCAGCTGCTGAGGGGAAGTAAGGAGCCACTCAGAGCTTTTAATTCGGGCTCTGGGAGCTTCTCACCCCCATACCTGGCATCTTTCCCATCTCCTCAGAGGATCTTGAAGACAGCTCTGGGCACCTGGCAGGGTATGAGCATGGAAGCTTTGACACCTTGTGGGCAATAATAATAACCATAATAATAGTAGCAATGATGATATTAGGCTCTGGGCTAACTAAGCCCAAATGTTTGACCTTCACAGAACACCCTCAAGATTTTCATATTATCCACCTTCCGCCTTAACTCTTATTTATTTATATTTTGTCAAATAAAACCCCTTTAAAAACCCCGAATCAATTACTTTTAAAAACTGTGGTAAAATATGCATAACATAAAACTGACCATCTAACCATTTTTAAATGTACAGCTGTGACATAAAGCACTTTCATATAATCCTGCAGTCATTACCCCACCCTCCATCTCCAGAACTTTCTCATCTTCCGAACCTGAAATCTGTCCCCATGAAGTACAGACTCCCCACCCCCTGCCCCAGCCCCGGCTCGCACCCTCTCCTCTCCGTCTCTGCCGACAGGACTCCTCTGGGCACCTCCTGGGGGTGGGGTCCTGCAGGATGTGTCCTTCGGGGTCTGGCTCCTCTCGCTGAGCCCGGTGTCCTCAAGGTCCATCCACATTGTAGCAGGTGTCAGGATTCCTTCCTTTGTGAGGCTGAATCATATTACATTGTATTGATATACCACATTCTGTTGACCCATTCATCCACCAATCAAAAGCCTAAATCAATTACTTAAAAAGAAACCCAACTCTTTATTTTGGAATAATTATGCACTCACAAGAAATTGCAAGAATTTCACAGGTCTCCTGTACGTTTTACTCAGTTTTTTCCCATTGGTCCATCTTATGTAACTATACAGTTTCAAAAACAGGACACTTACCTGGATGTAACCTGCAGATCTTATTCAGATTTCAATAGCTGTTATGTTCATTTGTGTGTATGTGTGTATGCAATTTCTTCACATGTATAGATTTATGTAACCACCCCCAGAATTATAAAGCTTTAATCAACATATTTAAAAAAAGAAATTTTGTAACCTTGCCATGAATGAAAAGTGGATATCACCAGCAGTGAGGCAAGCTTATTTAAAAATAAATACAATGTAAACAGTGTCACTACATTCTGGCTGGATACTGTTGTCTGCCGAAGGACTTTTTTTTAACCAAACAAAGGGATTAAGTGTTAAGGGGCAGAAACATGTATTAGCACCAATTAGCCCCTCTCCTTGAGCTATTGACAATTGAAAAAGGAGTGGATTACTTGCCACACAATTCAGTGATTCTCAAATGCAGGTCCATCCATCACCCGAAGTGTCTTCCTAGGGAAACACTGTATCAGCTCATGAAATCTGCACAGCAGCCCTAAGAGAGAGGTACTATTATTTTTCCCATCTTACAGATCAGGAACCTGTGACTCAGAGGGGCAAAATGGCTTGCCCTACTTAACTTTCTAGCTGTGTGACCTTGGGTAAATTGCTTAGCTTCTCTGGAGTCAGTTTCCTTGCTAGTGACATGGAGGCAACCATAGTCTCTCTTAGTGCTGTCAAGAACATTAAATGAGATAATACTGAATGCTGAGCACTTAGAAAAGAGCGTGGCTCCAGTAAGTAGTCAGTAAAATGTGCCATTATTATTATCATTCCCACAGGTTGCCTTAAATTTCATGGGCGCCTGGGTGGCTCAGTTGGTTAAGCGACTGCCTTCGGCTCAGGTCATGATCCTGGAGTCCCGGGATCGAGTCCCGCATCGGGCTCCCTGCTCAGCGGGGGGTCTGCTTCTCCCTCTGACCCTCCTCCCTCTCGTGCTCTCTGTCTCTCATTCTCTCTCTCAAATAAATAAAAATAATATCTTAAAAAATAAAAAATTAAAAAAAAATTTCAAGGTCAGCTATAATAAGAAAACCCATTACCGTTTATCTTGGGCCCACTTTGGGCCAGGCAGTGAGCTAAGCTCTTGACTTGCTTTATCTCTGTGTCCCTTTAGAACAGTTGGGTCTGGCTCCACCCTCCCCATGTTACAGATGAGCAAACTGGGGCTCAGAGAGGTGGATTCACTTGCCCAGAGTCATACAACTTAGGAAGGGGAGGAACTCAGAATTCAAACTTGCTGACTCTAAAACCAGAGCTTTCCACAGCCCTTGGAAGCCAGGACTAGGGGCCCCCAGGCCTGGAATTCTGCAGAGTCCTCCCTTCATGGGGGCTTTGAAGGTGGCCTCTGGCAGAAGTTGGGGCACTCTAAGCATCTGAGGTTTTGACCACCCAAGAGAAATGGCATCAGTCCAGCCCAGCCTCCCATAACACAAACAGGAAGACCTAGGCCCCCAAAGGTGAAATAATTGGGCTAGGTTACATAGCCAAGGACTCCCAGGCAGCTGAGCCAAGCCCGTTGGGGGTGGGTGCGTGACTGTTGCCCCTGGTATGGGAAATAGCAGCATGGAGCTTTGACGGTGTGGAGGTAGTTAAACCTAATGGTTAAGAGCCCGGAGCCTGGACTCAGCTGCCTGTTTTCACATTGTGGTCTTCCCCCCACCTTGCATGCCCTCAGCAAGTGATTTCGCTCTTTCTTCCTCAGTTTGCTCATCTGTAAAGTGGGGAGAGCCAGGGTACTCCTCTCAGTGGGCTCATTATTATTTTAAATTACTGTTCTAATAACAGTCCCCCTAACTCCCACTCGCGGTGGGTAGGGATGGGAAGCACACTCCCTTCCCACCCCCCCTCCCACCTCCGCCCTCCCTGGATGGGGCCAGCCCCTCTGCTTATGCCCAGGGCAGCCGCCACTGCACAGCTAGGCTGCCCTGGTGCAATGGGGAGTGGTTAGGCAGGTTTTTCCTCTTGGTCTGCCTGCCTGCCGTGGGGCAACCAGCTGTCCTCTGCCTGTCTCACCTGGGCCGGGCTGTTCTAGGCTCTCATGCTCCTCTCTGCCAGACTGAGCCAGTGGGCACTGGGCACTGCATCAGGATGCCCAGCATCTTCGCCTACCAGAGCTCCGAGGTGGACTGGTGTGAGAGTAACTTTCAGCACTCGGAGCTGGTGGCCGAGTTCTACAACACGGTGAGGTCCAGGTGGGAGGGCTGGGGGTGGCAGCCTTAACAGACTGGGGTTCCAACCTGGCTTCTCCACATCATCGCTGGGGAATCCTGCTTGAGGATTCACCCCTCTGAGCTTTGGCTCATCTGTTAGTCAAGGAGTGCTGGCTTTCATTCACTCATCTTTGTTTGGCATCAGGCTCTGTGGAAGGTTTTGGAAATGCAGCAGTGTCCGGGGAAACAGCCAGTCTCTGCCCCCCTCCCCCCCCCCCCCCCCCCCCCCCCCCCCCGCCGGAGCAGATGACACAGATGTGACTCCAGGCATTCACAATCCGGGCTGATGGTGCTTGTAATGGGAGTTGCACAGGCAGCCTTGGAGATCAGGGAGGGGTGGGTGGGGGGAGTGGATCAGAAAGGGCTTCCAGGAGGAGGTGACTGTGTTTAGTGTTCCGTTTTTTTTCAGCTGTACCCCCAGCCTAGGTTGACCAGCACATTCCAGTTTGCTGGGGACTGTCCTGGTTTCAGCACTGAAAGTCCCATGTCCTGGGGACCCCTCAGTTTTGGCACACCAACACAGTGGGCCATCCTTCCTCCAGCCCTTGCTATGGGGCCATATTGGAGGGGCTCAAGGTGCCTAAATGGCACAAGCATTTCAGCAAAACTTGGAAGATGCAAAGCAGCCAAAGGTGCATATAGCTGTGCTACCCCCGTGTGGGGTGCTGGGGAGACTGCTGTGAATCAGGCAGGCTGCTCCCCTTCCTGGAGCCCCTGGGATGGGGGGTGATGCAGGCTATGTGCTTTGCTCTGTACCCTGCACATAGCGAGGGTGCTTAGTACACAGTGAGTGATACAAGCATACTTTTATTGAGTACTTACTATGTGTGGCAGGCATTGTACTAAACGTTTTACAGGAAAAATCTCAGTTTAATCTTCACAACGACTTTGGGAATTAGGCAGAGTGTGTATTACACAGAGTTAATCCCGTTGTCCAGGTGAGGAAATGGCCTTCAGGGAGACTGAAAGATATACCAAGCGTCATGCTGGCACTTACAGCTAGGATTTGAACTTGGTACTTCCGAGAGAGTCTTTGTGGGGGATGGGGGAGAGGGAGCTCAGTCCCAGGATGCCCTGGTTGCTTTTGCCCTGTTTGACCTCACCAATTTCCAGAGCTGGGAGGTGGGAGTTTGAGATTCAGGGGTTCCCTCTGGTCTCCCTGGTTCTTGTTCCTCCTGGGCAGAGATACTGACCCTGGTCCTCAGTACCCTCACCTGACACATGGGAGGGGGCTGAACGTACTGATCTCTAAGGTGGAGAAGAGGTGTGAGGTTCTGGGACCCCTCTTTCTGGATTCCCTGGCAGCCCACCCCGAGGTGGGGGTCCCCACAGAAGGCACTGAGAAAGGGCTGACTTAGGGCTGGGCTGAGCCTCCAGTCTAGTTGTGCTTGACAATGCAAAATGCTCCTCCATTCAGTCCTCCTTCAGCCCCTCTCTAAATGTAGCAAATTGAGCGACTGGCAGACACCCTTTGAGGCCGCAGGAGATGTGGTCATGACACATACTAGACTTCAACATCATCATCTCCTAGTACCTGCATTTCCAGATACTTATCAAAGAGAAACAAAAGTTTCGCAAAATGATAGTTGCCTTTCCCTGGTGTGAACACACTTGGACATTTCCTTTCCTATTGAAAAGGCTCTTGCAAAACAGACCAGGGCATGAGGAATTGAATCCGAGTTATGTTATAAAGGGTCTCCCCCAGATTTTCTCCTCCCAAACACTTCTGAGTATCCCAAACCCATCACCAGAGCTAATAAATCATTGAGTTCAGGAATTGGCAAACATTTGCTACAAAGGCCAGATATTAACTGTTTTTGGCTTTTTGGGCCATACAGTCTGTATGGAAATGACTCAGCTCTACCATTGTACCTGGAAAGCGGCCATGGATAGTATGTAAACAAATGAGGGTGGCCGTGTGCCAATAAAACTTTATTTGTGGACACTGAAATATGCATTTCACTTAACTTTCACGTGTCACAAGATACCCTTCTTTTAATTTTTCAACCATTTAAAATTGCAAATGTCGCTCTTGGCTCATAAGCCATACAAAACAAGATGGGGGGGAGTTTGGCACGGGGCTAGAGTTTGCCAGCTTATGAGATATATATATGTATATGTATATATATATTTATAATATATATATTTATAATAACCAGCCAAATAGAAAACAATAAGATCTTTTCCTTTTGGCCTCTCAGATCAGTAATTAAAAATGAATTTATTTGGTAGTGAATGTGGGCACACTCATATTTTGCAGCTTCCTGGGGGCAATTTGTCAAGTTGCGTGGAGACATGGAATTACAGATAGCGCCCCCTCCACCCCCACTCCGTCATTGCACTTCCAAGAAGTTGCATCAAAGAGATAATCCCAGTGGAAAACAAAATTTATATATAGTCCTGTCTGAGTCCTTTGTAATTGCAATAAAAAATAATGGAATACATAGAAAGGGAGTCATAGCATTTTCACCAGCCTGTGTAGGGCTGAATACATTCTGGTCAAATACTGCGCAGCTCTTTAAAAGCATGTTAAAAGCGAGTTTTTGATCCAGGTATGTAAATGAAGACAAAATACGTAGCAAGAATTTTCTTAAAAAATCGATTCATGTTGATTTCATCAGGATCCACTTAGGAGTCACTTCACTCTTCAGAAACTTATTTTCTCGATGCCTGCAAGGTTCGCTGAGTCTGGAGTGGGGGGAGGCGGAGCCCAGCCCCGCACGATCAGGGTACAGAAGGCAGCAGTCGAGGACTCAGCTCAGGGGTTGACAAATTTCATAGAGGAGGGCATCTAGGAGTTGGGTTTTGAAAGATGGATAGGAGCTTGCCAAGTAGGGTAGGAGTCGAGGAAAAGAGAGAAGAGAGAAAAAGGATGTACTGAGTCTTGGAAATAAAGAGCCTGCACAGTTTGGGAAAGGGAAGTGTGTTTCTGTGGCTAGAAAATGAGAAGAGATGAAGATGAACAAGTTTTGAATGCTGGGTCAGAGTGTTCGAAAAATATATCCTGTATTTCCTGATGGACTCATTGGACTCATTCATTCATCCAGCATCAGTGCTATGAACCAACCCGTGCTGATTGGTCCTGGGGTCCCGGAGAGGCTCGTTGCTCCCAGGATAAGGAAGTGGGGTGTTCAGAATTGGATTTGACCAGTCCCACGGTTAGCTTGTGGCAGAGGGAGGGCAAAGGGGCCAGAACGGGCAGCGGGGAGCCATGGGGATGGCACAGGAGGCCTCTGCTTGCTGAATGGGGAGGGAACCTCAATGCTTAAAGAATGAGTAAATGTTCTCTAAGGCATATGGAGCAAATGGACCAGCATAAGCAAAGGCGAGAATCTCAGAGGTGAGAGAGAATAGCAGATCAAGGAACGGTTGGGGGCTTGAAGCCAGAGCCCAGGCTGCCCAAGAAGGAGGAAATGAGGGCTGAGAGACAGGTGGAGGAGGTTTCCAGGGGCCACGTGGGGAATGCCTGACAGAGGAGTGTGAGCTCCATGGTGAGGGCACTGGAGAGCCATGGGGGACTTTTGAACAGCAAAGAGTCAATGATGTGGGCAGCAGCTGGGGCACCTGGTTGCCTTTCATAGATGGCCCTGGAGAGCCAGGAAGGCATATCCAAGAGGGGCAGAGGTCAAGGGCATGGGAGGGCCTGGGTCAGGTGGGGTGGAGGAGAAGTCAGGGTGTGGGCTGCTCCAGTTTACTTCTGCTGGCATCGGCCTGGTGGCCTCCAGGTGTGACCTCCTTCTGGGCAGCTGACAGGAGAGTTTCAAGTCATGGAGGAGGAAGTTTCAAGGCTCCCTGGCTCTGAGAGGCAGCTGTGCTGCTGAATTTTTTTCCTGGGGTCCTGCCAAAGCTTCAGAAGCCCTGCATCTCATCCTCTCCAGAAAGCTTCCTCTCGGATGCTTGGATACAGAACAAAGGGGTGGTATGTCTGGAGTGGGGAACAGCATAGGGAAAGGTGCAGTGGTGGGCATAGTCTGGGGGAGGGGTACAATAGAAGGGACAGAGAGGTCGGAGTGGGAGGTTGTGCAAGGGGGTGTAGGCTGCAACACCCGTACCTCCTACAGCCTCCCCACCTCCTTTTGCAACCGAGCATTCCTGTCGCTGGCCTCTGCACTGTGGGCATTCCTGTCCCTCTCTCTTGAATGCTGTGTGATGCAGGGGGAGACCCTCCCCTCTCTGAGCCCCTGGCTGTGAGTAACAGGTCCCATGAGTTCTAAACCACACCTCCCTCTTCTGCCTTCCTTCTCATCAAATTCACAGCAAAAGCAATTGTGCCAGCCCTCCCCTCCCTGCCGAAAATGAGGAGGGCCTGGTTCCTGCCCTCAGGGAGGGCAGACACTATTAATTGAATAATTTCACACACTGGTGACCATGCCCATGACACATCTTGGCTCAGACTCGATAGGTCCCTCTGGACCTCTTTTCTCCTTCAGAAAAAGCCTCTGGGGATGACAGAGGGGTCCAATTTGAAGAGATAATGACCCCTTCATTTTGTTCATGACTCAACAAGAATTGATTGAGTCAGGCACTGTTTCAGGCTCTGGGGACACCGAGGTGACCAAAGTAAATGAAAACGTCTGCCGTCACGGGGCCAGTGTCCTGGGGGATGGAGGAGACAGACAAAAAACAGAAGTCAGAAGTACAGCATGTAGGTGGGACAGGGAAGAAAGACTCATTCATTCATACGTTCATTCATTTACTCATTCATATTTGTTCAGCAAATATTTATTGAGTACTTATTCAGAAAGGGAGCAGCTAAGGGTGCTAATAGTGATTAACCCATAGGACCATGGAGAGGATGAAACATCTACTGGGCATCCCAAATGTTCATCATGGATGAATGGATAAACACCCTGTCATTCATCCACACAATGGACTACTACTCAGCCATAAACAGGAGTGAAGGGCAGACCCACGCTACATCATAGATGAACCTTGAAAACATGATGCTCAGTGAGAGAAGCCAGTCACAAAAGGCCACACACTGTGTGATTCCATCCATATGAGATGCCCAGAAGAGCCAAATCTGCAGAGATAAGAAGCAGATGAGTGGTTCCCCAGAGCTGGCGTGGGGGGGGCGGGGGGGGGCTGTGGTAAGGCAGGGGAGTGACTGCTAATGGGGACAGGGTTTCTTTTTGGGGGTGATGAGAATGTTCTGGAATTGGTGATGGTTGCACAACCTTGTGAATAGTCGATTGAAACCCACTGACTTGCACACTTTAAAAGAGTGAATTTGATTGTATGTGATTTATATCTCAATTAAAAAAACAGATAAAAAAAAACCTTACAGTTCTTGGCACATCCTAAGCATCGAATAAACAAGGCTATTGCTATTAGAAGTAAACATAGCACAGAGATGCAAAAGTGTTAATGTATTCATTTTTTTTTTTTTTAACAAATAGCACTTCTGTAATCCTCATAGCAATTTTATGAAGTAGGTACTCTTATGCTCCACATCTTTACAGATGGGGAATTAAGGCTCAGAGAGTGTACGTTTCCTCCTCAGGGTTTTGCAGCATGTAAATCACAAGTGCACAAAAGCTGTGTATACCGGAAGTGCCAGAGTTAAAGCCCGGGCCACCTGGTCCCAGAATCTCTCACTCAATTAACCACAGCATTGTGAGGCCACTCAGTTACTGAGTGATTAACAATTAATTATGTGTGTTTTAATTCATGCAAGTAAGTCCTGTTCGGGGAGGGTCTGTGGCTGGTGCTTTAGCTTCACGGCCCCAGCCCTGCACCAACATTCTTGTGCATGTGTTGAGTGGCTATAGAGGGGGTCCTCAACAGGTGACAGAGCCAGGTGTGCGTGGTGGGACTTTGAGCTTTGGCGGTGGGGAGAAAGAGCATGGGGGTGTTTGGTGATGTTCGTTGATTTGGTTGATTCGACATATTTTTCTTGAGCGCCCACTGCGTGCTCAGCGAGGTGGGTGTTGGGGACACAGCCAGGGGTAAAACAGGTGCGTATCATCCTCACGGAGGTCACCGTCCAGTGAGGAGGAGAGGGACAATAAAGGAGTCAAGAATGCATCGATGGAATGCACAAGTGAAACAGTGGATGGAGGTGGGGAGGGAGCTCCAGGTGGCCAGGGAAAATGAGAACGCGGATCCCCCACTGCCTTTTCCCAAAGCTGAAATGGGCAGTCAGTTCAGGTCAGTCTGCCTTCCTCCCGTCTCTTCTATGTCCTTCTCTTCTTCGTTCCTCCCCACCGCCCCTCCCCCCTCACCGCTTCTCTCCTTTCCTTCTTCCAGACCTAAGGTACCCAGCCACATCTATTTACCAGACACCCTGCTAGGTACTGGTGATCAAAAAAGCAAATTATTCCAGAATAACAGCAACACTGTGATTCATACTCAGTATACCAGCTGTGGTAGACATGTATTTTCTGCATGCGTTATTCTCTACCAAAATTTACTGAGCACCTACTATGTGTCAGGCACTGCTCTAGACACTGGAGTTTCATAGCAGTGAGCAAAACTCTCAGACCCCGTAGCACTTTGTTCTCTAATCCTCACTGTGACGCTTGGAGTTAGAGAAGGAAAATGAGGCACAGAATGTCCCCCAAACCCTGGCTGGGTAGACCCGTGAAGGCAGACTTCGTTTTGGGGTACTGCTAGGTCCTTGAGCAGCATAGTAGATACTGAAGGAGTGGTTGGTAAGCAAATGGGTGGATGGATGGATGGATGGATGGATGGATGGATGGATGGATGGATGTGAAGGCACCTGATGGGGCTGGGACTCAGAGAGTCCAGCTCATGATCCTGGGCAGGAGCCTGTCCCTCCTGGAAGAGTCTAGGTGGGGCCAGCGGTTGGGAAATGTGGGGGGCCCAGCCCCAGGGGCAGGGAGGGAGGCCCCAGTAGGGGGCGGCCTCTGATGCTATCAGAGACTTTGAAGCCAGTTGGAACTCATTAGTCAGAGGCTCCGCCCATTGCTTTGCCCTCATTCTGCACACTCAGGGGCGTTATCAGAAACTTCTGTCTTGGTTCTGCTGGCCTCTGAGCTTGGAGCAACTAAACCAAGGATCAGCCTGTTGCTATTATCTCCCACAACAACAACAGCAGCAGTAACCCTTGCTATTTGTTGAGCTGAAACCACATCCCTGGCAAGGTAGTCTTTAGATGCCTGGCCTCATGCATGCCCCTCAACAGCATCTGCACTAGCCATTAATTATTCTCCGCCATTTTGCTGATGCAGGAAAGGGAGATCCAGAGACACTAGGCCACACAGCCAGGGAGCAGGGAAGCCCCCTCTTAATCATTGCCACCTGTCTTGTCCTCTCATCTTTTAAGGCAGGGGGTAAAAACAAACTCTGGAGTCCCCCAGAGCTGTGCAACCTCAGAGAAGTCACTCTACCTCTCTGAGATCCAGTTTTTTCATCGCCAAACAAGAACTAGAAAGCCAGACCTTGGGGGTGTGCACAAGGAAGCAATATCTATAAAATTGTGCTGTCAAAAGATAAGAAAGTAACAGTCATAGCACCTTCCATCCAGAACTTTCCAGGTACAATCCCTTCTGCCAAGTGTTTTCATGTGTGTGACTGGTGATCCACATAAACCTGCTTTGAGATCCAGTCAACAGGAAATATTTATTTTTTTTTTTTTAAAGATTTTATTTATTTATTTATTTGAGAGAGAGAGAGAGAGAGAGAGCAGAGGAGATGGGGGAGGGTCAGAGGGAGAAGCAGACTCCCTGCCGAGCAGGGAGCCCGATGTGGGACTCGATCCAGGGACTCCAGGATCATGACCTGAGCCGAAGGCAGTCGCTTAACCAACTGAGCCACCCAGGCGCCCCAACAGGAAATATTTATTGAACACCTACTCTTTCCCAGTTCCTGAGGTGACAATGGAGAACAGGGAAGACACAGCGCCTGTTCTCAAAGCCAAGTTTAGTGGGAGAGCAAGACAGTTTCAGAACAGCTAGACAAGTGTTAGGATAGAGGAACAGGGCACCAAAGAAGACCACCTGACCCTGCCTTGTGGGATTGGGAAGGCTTTATCAAAAGGTGATGCCCAGGGGAAAGATGGAGTAGTAGTTGGCCTGGCAAAGAGGGGCAAGTGGGGACAAAGAGTGTTCCAGGCAGTGGGAACAGCATGTGGCAACTTCTGGAGGTTAAGGGGTGAGAGAAAGTATGGCTCATTTGGAGGAATGGAATTATCCCTTCCACCTAGATTATAAAGTTGAAGGTGGAGAGAGGTGAGTTATGGAGGGAGTTTATAAGCCAGGTTTAAGAGTTTGGATTTTATTTATGGGAGTCAGAGACGTGTTTTATTTTTTTTTATTTTTATTTTTTTTGAAGATTTTATTTATTTATTTGAGAGAGAGAATGAGAGACAGAGAGCATGAGAGGGAGGAAGGTCAGAGGGAGAAGCAGACTCCCTGCCGAGCAGGGAGCCCGATGCGGGACTCGATCCCGGGACTCCAGGATCATGACCTGAGCCGAAGGCAGTCGCTTAACCAACCGAGCCACCCAGGCGCCCCACAGACGTGTTTTAAATGGAGGGTTTAGAGTTTGGGGAACTGGTTGGCTCAGCATCTTCAGCCATGCTCGAAACGCCCAAGGGCTGGTGTTTGTTTGAAGGCAGAGGGAACCTCTGATTTGTTTGGGATTTTGCCCATTAGGTATCCATGGCACCATTTTCCCTTTGACAACCAACTGCCCCTCTCCTACTGGTTATGTTCTCAACAGGATGGTCAGTCAAGGTGCTTCCCCTCCTCTGGCCAAGGGTGGGCTATGGCCCAGGCAGCATCTCCTGAATTTGAATCCTGAGCCTGGATATAACAATTGAACATAACTTTTTTTTTCATTCATGCCCGAAGTTGCTCCCTGAAGAGACTGTCCATTCGAGGCTCAGAGCTGTTCTGGTTTCTGGTTTTCCTTGTCTTCTGCAATTCTTTGGATTAATGAGCTCCCATAATGACTGAATGACAAATAAATTAAATAAGTAACTAAACACACTTTTTTTAGGGGCGCCTGGGTGGCTCAGTTGGTTAAGCGACTGACTGCCTTCGGCTCAGGTCATGATCCTGGAGTCCCTGGATCGAGTCCCGCATCGGGCTCCCTGCTCGGCGGGGAGTCTGCTTCTCCCTCTGACCATCCCCCCTCTCATGTGCTCTCTCTCATTCTCTCTCTCTCAAATAAATAAATAAAATCTTTAAAAAAAAAACAAACACTTTTTTGTATTTATGATATAAGTTCATTTTCTGTTGCTTGCTACCAAAGAACCCTAGCTCATATACCAATGGTGATGGTTTTACTGGATTCAAGCATTAGAAAGCTAGCTTAAGCAAAAAATCAAAAAACAAACCAAACAGGAAGAATGTATCAGGTAGGTACTGGGGTATCTTAGAAAACAGAGAGATGAGTTGCTTGGGAGTACTGGGGTCTAAGGTAGGTCTGGAGGATTTAGCACAAGGAAGATACCACCCTTGAGTATATGCCTGTGTTCTCAGCCTTGTCTGTTTGTGGTGGCAAGACGGCTGCCATATCTTAAACATCGGGACAATATCCCAAGACCTTAGAGAGTTGACAATGGTGCAACTCAATTTTGGTGGACTCCCAGGCTCTGTGTCTGCTCCAAGTTTCAAATTCCCAAGAAAATCTGATTGGCCCAGTTTGGGATAGGTGTCTACTCCAGTGGGGTTGAGTCTCAGGATGCAGACACAGCATGCATGTTCTCGGGTAGCCATTGTGAACCAAGTGGCTGTGCCAGAAATGTGTTTGACACTGTCCATTGGTGGGCATCAGACACCTTGGTATGGAAAGCAAGGACATGGGTGGGATCATGGGCTGCAAAACCAGTTTACCAAGCATCCTCAAATTGTGGAACCAGACTTTGAGCTGGTTCACCATCACCCGAGGAAAGCCATGGGCTTCCCTAGAATCAGAAGGACTCCTGCCTTGGAAACTAGTCTTGGTGCCCAGGACCTAGGGTCCTAGATGGTGACCCTGTATCAGGTAAATGATTTCCCCACACCCACCACTGTATTTTTTTTTTTATTGAAGTATAGTTGACATACAATATTATATTAGTTTCGGGTGTGCAACATAGTGATTTCACAATTATATACATTACACAGTGCTCACCACGATAAGTGTAGTTACCATCTGTCACAATAAAATGTTATTACAATATTATTGACTACACTCCCTATGCTGCACTTTTCATCCCCATGACTTATTGATTTTATAACTGGAAGTTTGAACCTCTTCACCCATTTTGTCCATCCCCCACCCCTTCCCCTCTGGCAACAACCAGTTTGTAATCTGTATTTATGAGTCTGTTCTGTTTTTTGTTTGTTAATTCATTTGTTTTGTTTTTTAGATTCCACATATAAGGGAAATCATACGGTATTTGTCTTTCTCTGACTGACCTATTTCAGTTGGCATAATACCCTCTAGGTCCCTCCATATAGTCACAAATGGCAAGATTTCCTTCCTTTGATGGCTGAGTACTATTCAATTGTATATAAAACAGCACATCTTCTTTAGCCATTCATGTATCAGTGGACACTTGGTTGCTTCCGTATCTTGGCTATTATAAATAAATATTATAAATAAAGCTGCAATAAACATAAGGGTGCATATATCTTTACAAATTAGTGTTTTTGGTTTTTTGGGGGGGAGGTAAATGCCTATCAGCAGAATTACTGAATCTTATGGTATTTCTATTTTTAACCTTTTGAGGAACCTCCAGAGTGGCTGCATCACTTGCATTCCCACAAACAGTGCATGAGGGTTTCCTTTTCTCCACAGTCTTACCCAACATTTATTATTTCTTCTTCTTTTTTTTCAATACTAGCTGTTCTGACTGGTGTGAGGTGATAGCTCATTGCGGTTTTGACTTGCATTTCCCTGTGCTCTCTATTTTTGAGTCAGCACCCTTCAGTCTAGGTTTCTGAGAAATAACGGAGCACCCTGGTTAACAGGGCACTATTTCTTCACTTTCTAAGATGGGACGCAGGTGATGGAGGAGACCTTTACAACAGGAAGATTTTATTGGGGAGGGAGGGTATAATTGAGTGAGCAAGCGGCTGACCTCAAGTTAGCAGGTAGAAGAAGACCGTAAGAACACTTGTTTCTGAGTTCATGTGAGAGACTCAACTGTGGCCCAGACATATCTGGGGGCAACTCTGAGGGGGCGCTGAAGTCCTAGTGGCCAGGGACCCTGAACCCTTGAAATTCTGGTGCAAATGTTCTTGTCACCTTAATTGTACTCATAGACTACGGAGGGCTGGGGGATCTTTGGGTCAACAACATGAAGAGGCAAGTGGCATTATGCATACAAATGCAGATATGGTAGGTTAGAGCAGTGAATTTACTCCTCACAGTCAGTGAGTGGGGTGCAGAAGCCCAGTAACTGGGATGCTTTGGTTTCAAATGAAACAGCCCACTAAAAACAGCTTAAATAGAAAAGATCATATCTTTTTATTTTTTGAAATGGAAATCTAGAGGTAGATGGTTCTGGAATGTTAACTTGGCAGCTCAACATTATCAAGCTACTTGGCTCTGCTCTTCATGGAGAAGTGGTTCTTGAAATACTGTCCAGGGACACCGTGGGGTCTCTGAGGCCTTTCAGAGGTTCCTCGAGGTATAAATTATTTTCATAATAATAGAAAGATTTTGTTTGCCTTTTTCACTCTAATTATCTCACCAGGGTACTATGGGATCTTCTAGTGGTTTTGTGATGAGTGATGACACCATCTCTCAGATGGCCAAGGGAATATGTGCTTGTGTAGTCCTGGGTTTTGAAAACTTCTCAGTTTCAATTTCTAATACAGCCAATCTTGATAAATGAAGCTCATTTTTTTTTTTTTAAGTAATAGATTCATTTGCATTTCTATCCCCTTGGTCAGACCAGGTCATGAAGGCAGAGTGAGTGGCAAGGAAGCCTGGAAAATGTTGTGTAGCTGTGTCTAAAACTTGGGGGGATCTTATTTCCAAAAGGAAAAGGGGGGGCAGATGTATGTAGAAAGTTAGTAGATAGTCTGCCACACTTGCTGAATGAATGAATGAATGAATGAACCGATAGAATAACAGATGGAGTAATGAACCTATTGATGACTGGTTGACTGTCAAGATCAACTGGAAGAGTGACAAACTCGGGGTTGATCAATTGCCTGAAAGGGGACAGGTGACCAATTGGCTAATAACTTAGGGTTGGACATAGGGGCAGCCCTCGCCTGCCTGCGCTTCTGACAACCCCTCCGCATGTCCTCCTCTTTTCCAGTTCAGCAATGTCACCTTCTTCATCTTTGGGCCTCTCATGATGTTTCTCATGCACCCCTATGCCCAGAAACGCTCCCGCTATGTTTATATCACCTGCATCCTCTTCATGGTCGTAGGTAGGTGGGGGTCTGTGACAGTGGGGTGGTAGGGGTGGGGACCACCCCCTTGACCATCTACCTTTGTCTCTTGCTCCAGGCCTGTTCTCCATGTACTTCCACATGACGCTTAGCTTCCTGGGCCAGCTGCTGGATGAGATCGCTATCCTGTGGCTGCTGGCCAGTGGCTACAGCATATGGATGCCCCGCTGCTACTTTCCTACTTTCCTAGGAGAGAACAGGTGGGGCGGGGGCTGGTCCTTTGTTGATCCCACCATAGCCCATCTGGGCTCCTGGGTCCACTCCCTGAGCCCACTTGAGGTCCTTGGAATCCCTCCCCTGATCACCCCAGCACTTTCTTCTGACCCTACCTGACTTAACTGGCTTCCAGGGACTCCTCCTTTGAGAGTACTCGGGATCCCCAGAATTCCTCTCCTGATCCACCTGGATAGTCTGGTACCTTCTCCAGAACCTGTCCGAAGCCACCTGGGGGTCCCAGGAGCCCATACTTAAGCTTACCTGGGCCCCAGGGACCTCTCCCCTGAGCCTATCACCTGGGCCCCCTGGAACTTTCCTGGGATCCTCCTGGGCCCTTCTCTTAACCTGAGACCCCTTTGAATCTCTCTCCTGACCCTATTTGACCTATCTGAGCCTTCTAGGATCCCTCTCCTGATAGTACCTGGGACCTCTGTAATTCCTTCCTTAATCCTACCCGGGTCCCCTGAATCCTTTGTCTGACCTCACCTGGGCCCTGACAACCTCTGCTGACCTGACTAAGCCCCTTTGAGCCTCCCTGAGACCCTCTCATCATCCTACCCACCCCTACCCCTGGGAACCCCTTCAGACCCTGCCTGGGCCCACTTGGGATGTTTCATCGGACCCTTCTTGGGACCCTCTGCTGAGCCCACCTGGGAAGCTCAATACCTTTTTCTGAGTTTGGTAGGGCTCCCCGAAACCCCTTCCCTTTGCTCATCTACCTCTTGATCTCCTGACCCTGCCTAAACCCCCCAGGACCCTCCTAGCCACCCTCCCACAGCTGCATCTTTCTTCCCCCAGGCCCCAGTTCATCAGCCTGGTCATCATCACCACTGTGGTCAGCACCTTCCTGTCCTTCCTGAGGCCCGTGATCAACGCATATGCCCTCAACAGCATTGCTGTGCACATCCTCTACATCGTGTTCCACGAATACAAGAAGTGGGTGGTGGTTGCAAATGCCTCCCCGGGGAGGTGGCTCCCATCCCCCTCCAAGCACGCCCCTCACCCCACGTACTCACCAAGTCCCAGGGATGGAGTTCTCATCGACTCCAGGCTCAAGAGAGGGATGTCCCTTCCCCAATATCATCTACTAACAAGGGGCAGGGTTAGGATTGGAACCTAAGGCTGAAACCCCAAACAAGCAGAGACTGTTGTATGATAAACCTCCATGTGCCCACTAACCGGTCCCAACAACCATCAGCATTTTGACAAACTGCATTATACATTCCCCCCAGATTCCATATACTGGCACCCATTAACTTTTCAGGATTGAACTCTCCCAATAAATAATTATTATTATTTTTTTAACCCATACCAGGTCTTGGCAGGATAGAGAGAGGTCTTTGAAATGGGGCCATTTGAGGAGAGCTGAATAAAAGGGTTATTTACAAAGGAGAGAGCAGGTGTCGGAAAATCACTAGGGATCATTTAGAACCGTTGTGCTGGTAAGAGTGGGATCCTATGACCATCAGGAGACCTGGGGTGGGGGGGGGAAGGGGGGGAGTGATTACAACAGTATGGAAAGAGAGAGCCCTGTGGAGAGGGCCTCCTTAGCAAGAACTGTGACCTCCAGTTGCTGGTTGCAGCTAGCCTGAGCCCACATGGAGGAGGCCAGGAGAATAAATATTCTAACCCTATCCTCCTCTTACCCTTTGGTTTCTTGCTGGGGTGCCTCATTCGCCAACCCAACTGGAAACCATTGGCCAACCCAACCAGAAGCCATTGGCTAAACCAACTGGAAACCGTTGGCTAATTTAACTGGAAGCCCAAGGACAAAGGAATCCCCAGCTTCAGTCCACACAGCTCAACCCCCGCCTCCCTGGGGCATAGGGCAGAATGGAAAGGGGTAGGGAAGGATCTAGAGGGACAAAAGGAAGATAGGGCACACACAGGGCTAATCAAGTAGACAATACCCAGATTGCACCAATATTGCCTCAGTTTCTCAAGATGTCTTCTTCCAACTAGTCTTATTGAAATTGGAATGCAAACATAGTCTCTTAGGTTTTCTTTGTGTCATAGCATTCTCTCCCTCCCTCCCCTATCTTCATGCCTCTGATTTGATAACAGAAACTCCATCATTTGTCCTGTAGAACATTCTGGATTTGGCTGTCTACTTCCTGTGGTGTCTTCCATTGTCTTTCTCTTTCTTTCTTTCTTTCTTTCTTTCTTTCTTTCTTTCTTTCTTTCTTTCTTTCTTTC
>NC_058403.1:210033351-210039273 GCF_002201575.2 Neomonachus schauinslandi
TTCTTTCTTTCTTTCTTTCTTTCTTTCTTTCTTTCTTTCTTTCTTTCAATTTCTTGCAAATTAATAGTTAGAACTAGATTTAGGTTTTCGTATTTTGAGGCCAGAATATTTCATGTGTGGTGCTGGGTGTTTCTTCTTCCATGACATTAGGACCCCATAATGAATGGTTGCTCCACATTTAGTGCTATTAAGGTTGATCAGTGGATTCAGACGGTGTCATCTCTTCCCTTTATTATAAAGTTTTCCACTTACTTTTCACCTAAGAATTTCAGCAGCCATTTAGGCACACTGCTTCCATCCATGGATTCATTAGTGGTTGCAAGAGGGTGGTTTGCAGATTCCATTATTCCTTCTGCAATGATTATCTGGAGTTCTTCCATCAAGAAGGACTTTTCACTTGTCAACCTGGAAATACAGTTTGCACAGGAGTGACAGGATGGATAATTGATTCTTTCCCTTAATTGATCTACTTCCAGAGTAATGAGTTGGGGCCTTAGCCATCTCTAGTAGGGACCAATGAAATTTTTAAGAAAAGTATTATTATGAACTCATGGATGTTTATATCTCAGAAATGTTTCAATCCATTGCAGTCGCCGTGCTATATTTTTAGCTTTTCATTTTGAAGTAGTCACAGACTCATGACAAATTGCAAAAATAGTGCAGAGTCTTGTGTATCCTTCATCCAGCTTCCCCCAGCCTCTCTCAATGGAGCATCCTGTGTAACCATAGTACAACCTTAAAAGGAGGAAATTGACAACAGAACAATGCTGTTAACTAGACCTCAGACTCTATATTCAGATTTCATCAATCCTTACTCATTATTCTTTTTTGGTGGTCAGACTCTCCCATTTTAGACTAGGGGCAGGGCCTGCACTTTTAACCATAGAGAAGTTATTGCCTCATTAATCCCTGATATGCTCTTTCCTGATGGATGCTGGGTCAGCTCTGCTGTTGGGGAAACAGATTCTGATCCTGAGTTGTCCCCAGATATGGCCTCCAGAGAATTTGCCCTCCCATAGCCACACAGACATGAATTTTCACGCACTGACTCACAAGTGTGCACACACTTACAGCCCCCCCCCCAGACAAACAGGGGAGGGCTTGTTGGTTAAGAAATCTGCAGCCTGACAAACCTGGTTCAGACCCCAGCTCTGTCACTTACTATCTGTGTAACCTTGGGTGGGGTTGGAGCAGAACTTAATCTCACATGCCTGTTTTCTCATCTACAAAATGAGAATAATAACATTGTTTTGAGGACTGAGTTTTTATCTGAAGAACTTTTAGAACTGTAATTGGCGTCCTATCAGTGCTCAGCAAATGTTAGCAATCATCACAAATTAGGCCCCCTCCCTCTGCTACTCTTGGTCGTTCTCTCCTCCCAGCCTCATCTCCTTGGATGGAGGAATTTCCCATCAGCCCCTTCAGGCTCTGCTCTCCGAGTCTGGCTCTAATCTTCCTCCTTCTCTCCCTAGGACCAGCAATAAGGAGCTTCGTCATATAATGGAGGTCTCCGTAGTTTTATGGGCTTTTGCACTGACCAGCTGGATCAGCGACCGCTTGCTTTGCAGTTTCTGGCAGCAGATCAATTTCTCTTACCTGCACAGCATCTGGTAAGCACCTGCCCTCTGGTATGGGGCGCCAGAACCAGAAAATCTCAGATGCCAGAGTTTGGAGCAGGAGCCTGGGGGCAGAGAGGGGAGGCACAGATATCGGTGTGTGTGTGTGTGTGTGTGTGTGTGTGTGTGTGTGTGTGTGTGTGGGTAGGGGTTGGTTGCAATCAAGGGTCTGATCCAGAATGTCCCTTTGAGTGGTCAGGATCCATGAGAAGTAAGGAGAGAACCAAAGTGGGGGCATCCATCTAGCTCTGGGGCATCTTGGCATCTTGCGCCCTCACCACCTTCTTCCTGCCCCCCACAGGCATGTACTCATCAGCATCACCTTTCCTTATGGCATGGTTACCATGGCCTTAGTGGACGCCAGGTATGAGATGCCAGGTCAAACCCTCAAAGTCCGCTACTGGCCTCGGGACACTTGGCCTGTGGGGCTGCCCTATGTGGAAGTCAGTGACGACAAGAGCTGCTGATGTCTGCCAGCTTCTGGACTACCCGAGCACCTGCCAACTCACCTGTGTCTTGAAGAGGGAGGCCTGGATCAGGAGTCTGAGAGATGCTCATGGTTCTTTCCTCTACCTCCCTTTCTCCGTTCTTCTTGTCCTGCACGGCCCCACCCCAAGACAGGGGATGGACTTCATGAGCCTTCTGCACAGCAGTCTGATGACCGGGGGTGGGGAGGGGGAGCTGCCTGGCATAGCTCTCCTCCACAATCTGCCCTTATTCTCTTTCGTTTCCTCCTTTGCATTCACTTTGTGAGGCTGGATCACCAGGTGCTGGGATTACCTGGCAGCCATTGGGAATGACTTCAGGCTGGGGCTTGGTGCCTGGGCATCTCATAAATAGTGGCGGTCACTACCACACCCTTTGGACCTGTCTTTGGCCATGCAATGTCCCTGGTACTTGGGGGCATCCCAGAGAACAGACATGATTTCCAGTCACCTCATTCTGCCCTCACTCATGCATGCAGAGACCTTGCAGGTCCTCTCACACATGTGCTCCCACAGACCTCTGGGGCCATCTCACTGCTAGACAATGGAGCAACATGGAGGCCCAGACTGGGCAATCTTGCTGTTGTTGGGGCATGGGCATCAGGAGGGGAGCTGGGGTGGCCTGCATGGGCTCTCAAAGTGAGAGGAGAACAGGAAGGTGATTTCTGTGGTGGTTAAGAGCACAGGGCTTGGAGTCAGGCAGACCTAAGCTTGAATCCTGCTCCACCATTTCCTAGTTGTATAATCTGGGGGAGGTGATTTTTTTCTACCTTTGAAGCTCAAGCACCTTGTCTGTAATATGACAATGTTTCTGCCTTCATGGGACTTCTGCATGGATAAAACAAGATAATGTACAAAAAGTGTTTAGCATGGAGTCTGGAAAACATCCATCCCTCCATCCCCTCATCCTTTAATCCCTCCCTCCATCTATATTCAGCCATCCATTTATGTTCATTTACCCACCCAAATAATTTAATCATCCTTTCATTCATCTGTGTTCCCACTCATTCATTCATTCGTCTCTTCAACAAATATATATTGAGTTCCTACTCTATGTCTGACACTACCCACTGGTGATACAAGGCAGGAGACATGCAGTGTTCCTGCTCTAGGGAGGAGACAAGTGTTACACAAATAAAAAGACAAACAAGGCATTTCCAGACACTAATACCTGCTGCAAAAATGATAAAGCGGGTGATGCTTTAGAGAATCATGAGGTGGGGAAGCAGCCCTTTCAAATGGGTGCTCAGTGGGGGAGCGCAGTTTCCAGATGAACCCTCAATGACAAGAGGAGACCAGCCCTACTGAGAGCTGGCTGGGTAAGACCATTCTGGGGAGAGGGAATGGTAGGTGTGAAACTCACAGGGTGTGGATGAACTGGCACGACAAAAAGAACACTCTTTTTTTTTTTTTTAATGTTCAGTTAGCCAACATATAGTACATCATTAGTTTTTGATGTAGTGTTCAACGATCAGAAAGAACACTCTTGCTGGAGCTTAGTAAATGAGGGAGAGTGTAGAGTAAGAGATTTGTAATCTGGGGGTCTGGGATAGGTTTAGTATCCATGGACCACTTGACATTCTTTGCTAAAGAGGATTGTCTGGGCATGTTATCAAGGCCCCTGGAGTGTGTCACTCCAAAAGGAGTAGAGACTAGCCCATCTGGCCTGTTGGAGAGATGGAGAAATTGAAAGAGGAAGGGCCGCTCATATTTATTGAGACTATCATGTGCTATATGCCCATGACACACATAATTGAACCTAATACCCCTCCCACAACCCTTCAGATAGACACGAACATTCTCATTCTATAGAAGTGGCTCAGAGAGGGCAAGCAACTTACCCAGGAACACACAGCCTGGACTCGAACCAGGTCTGTCCTTCCCCCAAAGTTCCTTCCACCACAGTTAGTCAGTAGTAGGATCGAATCTGGGTCACAGGGCCACTGCTTCCAATCCCTTTGAATTTCTTGTTCTGGAAACTGGAGGTTCTTCACCTCTGGCCCCAAGATGGATCGTGCTGGGAAGGGGGTGGGCAGAGAGGAAGGGAGTTTCTGCAAACTTATAAAATTGCTTGCAAAATGTTGTCTTAGTGTTTTTGAGGGGGGAGAGGAGCTGTACTTCCAGCAGATTCTCTAAGGGGGCATTTGGCACCCTGAAAGTGAAGAACCTCAGTTCAAACTTTCTGGTGGGGATAAGGGCAGATAGAGAAGCATCTGCCTCTTGTACCCCCTCCCACCCCGCCCATGCTTCTGTCCTTAAATACATAGCAATAATTTGTCCCCAGTGCCTATCTCCTGGCCCCTGCTGACCCATCCTCACAGCCTCCTCTTAGCCTCCTGGGTATGGAGGCAACAGGTGGGTAGGAGGTCTGGATACTTGTCTAATTGGAACTAGCCATGTGATCTTGGCAAGTCCCAGTCACCATCAGGACTCTTTGTGGCAAAGGATAAAATGTTCAGTTCCAGCTGGCTGAAATGACCAAAGAACAACCAGCATATATACTTTTGAAGTTAAAGATATGCAGATATGGCTGGATCCAGGCTTCAAGTGATGTCACCAGGGGCAGTCTCCCTCCATCCCTCTGGTCTACCTCATGGGTGGGAGGCAGCAGCCAGCAGTGCTAGGCTTTACATCCTTCCAAGTTGAAAAGTATATACCAGAGGGACCTGGGTAGATCAGTCGGTTAAGTGGCTGCCTTCGGCTCAGGTCATGATCCCAGAGTCCTGGGATCGAGTCCCAGGCTCCCTGCTCAGCGGGGAGTCTGCCTCTACCCCCCTGCTCATGCTCTCTCTCTCATGCTCTCTCTCTCTCAAATAAATAAATAAAATCTTTTAAAAAAAGGATATACCAAAGCTCCAAGTGCACATGCTCAATGTCATTAGTCAGTAGGGAAATGTAAATCAAAGCCATGAGATACCATTTCATATCTATGAAGTTGGTCATAAGAAAAAAACAGAAAAATAAATGTAGGAGAGAATGTGGAGAAGTTGGAACCCTTGTACATTGCTGATAGAAATGTAAATTGGTGAAAGCACTGTTGGAAACAGTTTGGCTGTCCCTCAGAAGTTAAGCATAGAACTACCATATGACCTGGCAATTCCGCTCCTAGGGATATACCCAAAAGAATTGAAAATATGTATTCTAACAAATACTTGTACAGAAATGTTCCTAGAAGCACCATTGATAAGAGTCAAAAGGTGGAAACCATATAAATGTCTATCAGTGGATGAACTGTTAAATGTGGTGTATCCATACAATGCAATATTATTCTGCTATAAAAAGGAGTGAAGCACAGACTCGTGCTACCATGTGGATGAACCCTGAATACACGATGCTCAGTGAGAGAGCCAGACACAAAAGGTCACATAGTATGTGATTTCATTTCTATGAAACATCCAGAACAGGCAAATCCATGGAGACAGAAAGTGGATTTGTGGGTGCCAGGGGCTGAGAGGAGGGAATGGGGAGTGACAGCTAATAGGGACAAGTTTCCTTTTCTTATGTCTTGGAACTAGATAGAGGTAGTGGTTACACAACATTGTGAATGTTCTAAATGCCACTGAATTGTACATTTTAATAGGGTTAATGGTTAATTTTATGTTATGTGAATTCCTGTACCACTAAAAATTTTTTTTTAAAGATTTTATTTATTTGAGAGAGAGAGAGAGAATGAGAGAGAGAGCATGAGGGGGGGTGGGTCAGAGGGAGAAGCAGACTCCCCGCCGAGCAGGGAGCCCGATGCGGGACTCGATCCCGGGACTCCAGGATCATGACCTGAGCCGAAGGCAGTCGCTTAACCGACTGAGCCACCCAGGCGCCCT
>NC_058403.1:210039283-210116005 GCF_002201575.2 Neomonachus schauinslandi
CTGAGCCGAAGGCAGTCGCTTAACCGACTGAGCCACCCAGGCGCCCTGCACCACTAAAATTTAATAAAGTTCCCAGAGTCTCTCAGCTGGTCTTAGGTCATGCCCCACCCCACTAAACCGATTCCAGTAGCCAGAGAGATGCAATCCTTTGATCCGCCAGGTTTGGACCTGTGCTTCCTTTTGCCAGTGGGGAGCCCCACTCCAACTGGGGTCTGAGAGGGGTGGGGGACAAGTGGGGGTTGGGAGTTGAAGTCCTCCTTCAAGCCTTGTGCCCTGTCATGAGTTGTCATTCTCCCGGAAGGGCTGCCATTTTACAATTCCTACAAAAGGGACTTACAGGCTCATATTGGCCCTGCGAGGGCTACCAGGATCAGGGATTGTTTCACAGAGAAACGGCAAATGTCCGGTGTGCTGCCCTCTTCTGGGGGAAATGCTTTGTTGCACATATTTTTGGTCGGCTCCCAGACCATTCATGGTTGCCTATTGCCTATGGGATAAGGGTCAAATGCTTCAATGTGACATTCAAGATCTGCTCCGCGTTGAGGTTAATCTAGGGTGGGACTCCAACTGGCCACTGGGCTCTGCTCCAGTTTGGTCATATTCAGTATTGCTATGTATGGTTGTGTGTGCATTTGTGGCCGGCAAGAAACTGGCAGGTACAGGGAACATGCTCCAGATCAGAAAAAAGATTCCCCCCAAATTTTGATGGGCTGAACCATCTACAAGGTGAAAGGTAGGGGGGAATAAATGCTAAGCCCTCCGCGTGGGTGCAAATAAACTGGACCACTAGGGGGCGATAGCGACCTAATGTAGTAGCACTTCAGCCACTGGCGGGGGCAGGGGGCGGGGCGCAAGCCAGACTCCCTCCTAAATTCAAAACGTTACTTTCTAGCTGTGGGACTTGGGCCACCACTTATAGTCTCTCTGTATGTCAATTTCATTGCTTGTAACATTGAGATAACGTGTATCATGCATTTTGCCAAGTGCTCAAATTACTATTTACTTTATGTCTTTCTTTAAATCTACTCCCTTTGCTCACACTGCTGTGTTTAAATAGGAAACGTTGTGTCACTTTAAGAAGTCATTTGTTACAGATAAAAAACAACCAGAAAACTAGATACAGTAACAACAAAAAGTGTTACTAACTGCAGCTCAGTGATCCTGAACCCAGTCTGCACATTAGAATCCCCAAGTGAATTTAAACAAAAGTGTGTGTGCCTGTGTGTATGTATACGTGTATGTGTGTATGGGGGTAGGTGTCTCTGTCTTACTCCAGACTAATGAGACCTGAATCTCTGAAGGTGGGATTTTTTTTAAGGCTCCTGGCACTGGTATTTTTTACAGATTATCAGGAGATTTCAAAGTCCAGGCACCAGATATGATCACCTCTCCCAGGCTCTGAATTCTAGGTCTGTTCTCTTGTCATTAAGGTAGATTAGAGAGTGACAGGGAAGAGTTTAAAACACATGAGCACCAAGGCAAGACTTTCTTCTTGAAGGAGTTAGAAAGACTGAAGAGAAATGAAAAGGAACCAACCTTCTCTTTCGTGATTCAGTATTATTTCATTTCATGCAACAACTATTTACTGAGCATCTACTTTGTGGCAGGTACCGTTCTCAGGATACATCAGTGAACAAGACAAAGATCCCTGACCTCTTGGAGTTTCCATTCCATTTAGGGGAGATAGACAATGGACTTAATAGTAAATATGTGTATATTGGGAGGTGATAAGGGATGCCTGGGTGGCTCAGTCAGTTGGGAATCTGCCTTCGGCTCGGGTCATGATCCCCGGGTTCCTGGGATCGAGTCCCACATCGGGCTCCTTGCTCAGCGGGGAGCCTGCTTCTCCCTCTGCCTGCCACTCTCCCTGCTTGTACATGCTCACTCACTCTCTCTCTCTCTTTCCCTCACAAATGAATAAATAAAATCTTAAAAAAAAAAGGAGGTGATAAGTGCTGTGGATAAAGGAAAAATTAGAGCAGGGTCACAAGGGTTGGGGAGCTATGGTGCAGGGACAGAATTAGATGGGATGGTCAGGGTAGGTCTCATCGAGTAGTTTCCTGGCTCTGCCATATACGCACCATGCAACTTTGTAACTCACTCACCTCCTCTGAGCCTCAGTTTCCTCACCTGTAAAATGGGGCCAACAACACCTACCTCCTAGTATTGTGAGGATGAAATAAGATAGTATGAGTTTGCACATAGCAGGTGTTGGCTATGAGAAAATGGGACAGCCCTCTGTTGACCTCCTGAAGGAAAGAATACAGTGGTTCTATTTTAAGCATGGGACACGTTTTTAAAATTTTTGCTTTTTATTATAGAAATTTACACATACAGATATAAAGTATAAAGAACAGTTTGAGGAACAGTTTGACATATTTATCACCTAGATTCAACAATGTTTAACATTTGCCATTTTTGCTTCTATTTTGCATCTAATTTTTAATTAATATATTTTATTTTTTTAAAGATTTATCTATTTATTTGACAGAGAGAGAGAGAGTGAGAGAGAGAGCGAGCGCACAAGCAGGGGGAGTGACAGGCAGAGGGAGAGGGTCAGGCTCACCACTGAGCAGGGACCCAGGACCCTGGGATCATGACCTAAGCCAAAGGCAGATGCTTAACCCACTGAGCCACCCAGGCGCCCCTTATTAATGTATTTAGAAGGCAATTAGTATTGGCTGGCATTTATGCAGCCACAATGTATAAGTCTTTCTAAACCAATCCCATGCATCCCTAAAAAAATAAGGACATTTTCCTACACAACCGTAATCTCATGATCACAACTGACCAAATACATTTTCAAATATCAGCTGCTATTATCCATATTCATATTTCTCCAGTTGACACAGCTTGTTTGTTCAAAACCCAAGGTCCAGTGACAGACGCCCACATTGCAGTTCATTGTGAGGCCACCTCCTGTACCTCTGGGCCGTCACCTTTTCTCTCATTCCCTCCTGTTGACGCAAGGAAGCCAGGCTGTTGAGATTCCACCTTCTAGATTGGTCTGACCAATTCACATGATGTCATCTCTCACGCTCCTCTGTATTCATGTGTTTCTGCTGTGAACTGGAAGTTAGGACATTAGGGGTGATCAGATGCAGGGTTAAACTTTTGGGTAAGAACTTTCTTTTGGGTGCTGTGTACTTCTCATCACTCCTAGCAGGAGCCCATCATTCTGCTTGTCCCTCTGCTTTGCTGCTAAGAGTGGTCACCGTACCAAGGTGGTGACAGCATGATGTTTCCGTGGCAAAGTTACTTTTTTCCTCTTCGCATTTAGCTGGCAATCTGAGAGAAGATTTGTGGCGAACACGAGACTATCCAGTCCCCTGTAACCCTTCAGGGAATGGTTTTAGCCTCCATAGATGACTCTTGTCCGCAATGGTTTTTCATTAGTGGTTTGAAAATAGTCATCTTGCTATCATCCTTCCAACATTATCAACTGGTGTTTTTCTGTGAAAAGGACTTTCCCTCATCAACTGGGCTCTTTCATGCTGTAAAGGCATGGTAAGTCAGGAGTTGATGCAGTTGGCACTTTCTAAAGTGATGAATGAGCTATACTGTTGTTTTGATATTATTATGGACTTGTGGATATTTATATGTTCACAGTGTCAAGAAATCCATTAATTTTTTAATGTGGTAAAAATATACATAACAAAATTTATGATCATAACCATTTTCAGTGCACAGCTCAGTGGCATGAAGCACACTCACACCGTCGTGCAACCATGCCCACCCTCCATCTCCAGAACTTTCCATCTCTCCTAAACTGAGACTCTGTCCCCAGGAAACACTGACTCCCCACCCACTTCCCCAGCCCTGGCTCCCACCCTCTCCTCTCTGTCTCTGTGAATGGGACTCCTCTAGGGATCTTCTATGAGTGGAATCACATAGGATGTGTCCTTTTGTATCTGGCTTATTCCACTGAGCATAATGTCTTCCATATTGTAGCAGGTATCCTTCATTTTTTTAAAAAATATGTTCTTTTTATTTTTATTATTATTATTTTTATTATTATGTAAATCCCCATACATTACATCATTAGTTTTAGATGAAGTGTTCCATGATTCATTGTTTGTGCATAACACCCAGTGCTCCATGCAGAATGTGCCCTCCTCAATACCCATTACCAGGCTAACCCATCCTCCCACCCCCCTCCCCTCTAGAACCCTCAGTTTGTTTTTCAGAGTCCATCGTCTCTCATGGTTCATCTACCCCTCCGATTTCCCCCGCTTCATTCTTCCCCTCCCGCTACCTTCTTCTTCTTCTTTTTTTTTTCTTAACATATATTGCATTATTTGTTTCAGAGGTACAGTTCTGAGATTCAA
Source organism: Neomonachus schauinslandi (assembly GCF_002201575.2). NCBI lineage: Eukaryota > Metazoa > Chordata > Mammalia > Carnivora > Phocidae > Neomonachus > Neomonachus schauinslandi. The sequence continues at coordinate 210,043,612 of NC_058403.1, forward strand.
CAGTCTTGCACAATTCACAGTGCTTACCTAAGCACATACCCTCCCCAGTGTCTATCACCCAGTCACCCCATCCCTCCCACCCCACCCCGGTATCCTTCATTTTTAAGGCTAAATAATATTCCACTGCATGGATGGATCCCATTTTGTTTGTCCACTCAACTGTTGATTGACACTTGGGTTGTTTTCCCATTATTCTTTCCGATTCTTAAAGGGTTATGCTTGATTTAGTGGGAGCCTTGGGGATATAGTTTTGAAAACCTTCAACAGTTCAGAATCTAACTTAAGGAGAATTTCCCAGATGAGTAAAGGGGAGGTGGCTGAGTTCCTGAAGCTCTTCCTTGCAACAACTGTAGCCTGAAGGTTTTTCACTGCAAGCTTCCTTTAGAGACAAATGGCTAACCCCCCAATTTTTGTCCTTTACCTGGGGTGGTGGGTCTGAAATTTTGAGTAAGTTTCACTATCATCTGCAGAACTAGTTCAACCATCCCTCTGGGTGCAGGCCACGCACCCAGAGTTTCTGATTCTGTAAATCAAGGGAGACCAGAATTTGCATTTTGAATAAAGTTCCCAGGGGATGCCGAACCTGCTGTTTCAAGGACCACTTAGAACTACTGATCCACTTATATCCAGTTATAGGATTAAAAAAAAAAAGTTGTACCCACATTAAAGTTGTTGCGTATTTTCTCAGCATGTCCTTCATTTCTTGCCCCCAGCACACCCAGCCCCAAAAGGTACAGTGTTACTATGACAGCATTTGGCCTTCTTCAGAGTTTTACATGGAATTATGTTCATTCCAAAGTTACTGATTTCCTGGTGCTGTTCTTCAGAGCAAAGTAGTGCCCTGATTACCTAAAGAATACTTGGCCGACACTTAAATGTGAAGGGGAGGGCAAGAAAACCCCAAGCAAACCAAAAGCCCTGGTTTATTATAAGAAGAAATTTAAAATAAATGTACAGGGGTGCCTGGGTGGCTCAGTTGGTTGAGTGTCTGCCTTCAGCTCAGGTCATGATCCCAGGGTCCTGGGATGGAGCCCCGAGTCAAGCTCCCTGCTCAGCGAGGAGCCTGCTTCTCCCTCTCCTCCCCCACTTGTGCTCCCTGTTGCTCTCTGCCTCTCTCTCAAACAAATACATAAAATCTTTCAAAAATAAAATAACTGTACAAGGGTGCCCAAGTTGCAGGCAGAAGTCCTATTGTCTGAGAGACAAGTGGCTTGCAAGATCCTAAAAAAGATGGAGCGATATGTCTCTATCTCATCTAAACAAAGTTTACAAATTGAAATTATATGATTATGGGTAAATTAAGAAACGGTTTTAGAGGGATTATTAGCATGATAAATTTCATGGATAAAACGAGACTTTTTTAAAAGATTTTATTTATTTATTTGAGAGACTGAGAGAGAGAGAGCATGAGAGGGGGGAGGGTCAGAGGGAGAAGCAGACACCCTGCCGAGCAGGGAGCCCGATGCGGGACTCGATCCCAGGATCATGACCTGAGCCGAAGGCAGTCGCTTCACCAACTGAGCCACCCAGGCGTCCTAAAACGAGACTTTCTTGATCATTTTAATGTAGAAGATTTCAAATGTGTCTCATTCAAGTTAATATGAACTAGCATTACAAGGTACTGAGCGTTCCCATTTCACAGATGCGCAAACTGAGACTCAGGGGGGAGAGGTGAGTCGACCAGGCTTTCCCTGATGCAGATCCAGCATTGGAAAATTAATTTCCAGTTCCAGAGCCCAGAGCCCATTCCATGACACGGTAGCAACACGTGGCCAGGAAACAAAAGTGTTCCTAGGGCTCCCTCCCCAGAGCTCGAACCGCCACCTCATCTGGACCAGGTTAGGCTCAGGCCCCGGGAAGCTCCGGCCACGAGGCAGCGCCCCCTGCGGGCCGCAGTGCGCAGGCGCGGCACGCCCGTCCCGCCCCCGCCCCCCTCCACGTGCGGCGCACACCTCGCGCTCCCCTCTGCGGGGCTCGCCTCGCGCCTCCCTCCCTCCCTCCCACCGCCTCTCCGGTTCGGGCTTCCCATTGGCTGGGGGCTTCGTCCCTCCGACCGCAGCCCGGCAGGCCCCCGCCAGGCAGGAAGTCCCGCCCCAGGAGCGGCCGTCCGTGCTGCAGATTAGCCCAGGCGGCCGTCAGTCGGGGCGGCAGGCCAGAGTCGGCGGCGGGGGCCCGCGGTCGGTGCGCGACCCGGACTGGCGGTGGTTTCCGGTTCCGCGGGGCTGGCGGGCGGGCGGGCAGCCGGGAGCGGCGGCGGTGGCGGCGCCTGACAGACAATGAGGGCGGCGGGGCGGCGCTGAGCGGCGGCGGCGGCGAGCGACGCGGGGCCCGGGGGCGGGGCGGGGCGCCAGCCATGGACAATCAGGTGAGGAGCGGCCGCGCCGCCCCAGCGCAGCCCGCCGCCCGCCCGGTCCCCTCCCTCCCTCCCACGACCCGCCCGCCGGGCCCTCCTGGGTCCCGGCCTCCCCGCCCACGCTCAGCTCCCGCCCGCCCCGCTTTGTGCTCGCCCGCCGCTCCCCCGGCCTTTATGTGGGGCGGGGGCGCCCCTCCCCCATCCGCGACCCCGGCCCGGCCAGAGCGCCTCGGACTTTTCTGGGGACCCCGGCCTGGCCCGGCGCAGAGCCCCCTGAGACGCCCCCCGGAACCGCAGCCCGGCCCAGACCCCCCGGGATGCCCCTTGTGATCCCAGTCCAGCCCAGAGCCTTCTGGGACACTCCTCGGGACCCTGGCCCAGGCCAGAGTCTCCACAGGCGGCTCAGACTCCCCTGGGACTCCCCCTGAGACTCCAGTCCAGCCCAGCACCCTCTGGGACGCTCCTCGGGCCCCTGAACCAGCCCAGAGCCCCCACAGGTGGCCTAGAAACCCCTGCGATGCCCTTTGGGACCCCAGTGCGGCCCAGAACCCCTTGGACCCCAGCCCACTCCAGAGTCCCCGCAGGCACCCCTGAGAACTCCAGCCCAGTCCAGAGAGTCCCACAGCTGCCCCTGGGACCCTTCAGATTTGTCGGATCTGGGCTGTACCACCCTTCTTTGGATCTAGGGCCTGTCTCCTTCTCTCTCCGGACCCTTGGCCCAGAGTCCCCTCAAACGAAGTGAGCCCGCAGCCTGCTGCTGCTTTTTCCTTAAACCAGTTGCTGGGGTTTGAGTCCCCCCTCTCTCCCCCGCCAGCCTCCCCACCCCCAGCCCCCCCAGAATCCCTGGGACCTTGGTGCAGCCTCCCGTTTCCTCAAACCTAGGCCTACCCTAAGCCTTCTTATCCCTCATTCTCTTCCAGGACCTAGCCTTCTCTCCCCCTTGATCTTGCCCCTGCCTTAGCCTAGGTGACCATTTACCCTTGAACTCTGGCTGGGGCCTGGGTTTTTCCCACAAGGACCCAGACCTGCGTTGAGCTCACCCCCTCATCCCCACTTTGGACTTGGGCTTGCTTCCTCAGACACTTTTGACCTCCCCGCCCCTTGCTTCCTCAGCTCCCTCTGGTTTCAGGCCCTGGTCAGTCCCTCGGCCTCTGGTGCCTGAAGGGCTCTCTTTAACCTTCAGATCTTTCTCTCAGACCAGGCCCAGGGGCATTTTATGCTCTGACCTGGAGCCCCTAAGCCCTTCAGACACCAGATACCTCACTTTCCTCAGCTTGGGTCCTCTTTGCCCCTGTAGCCCTGATTTACACTTCCCCACATTTTCCCCCAGTCCAGATCTCAGTCTGCCTCTTTCACCCTCAGCTGGCTTCCCTTTGCAGACCTGCAGTTTCCCCAGCCCCCCTGTACCTCTCTCCTTGCATTCGGGGTCTCCCACTTCCTCCCAACATCCCCCAGCCTGACGTTTTGGCTTTCAGCCACTGTCCTCTCCCCCCAGCACACCCCGTATCCCTGCCTTCCCCAGCATCTTAGGGCCTTGCTCCAAACTCAGGGTGGTTCCCCAACCTCCATAAACTCTCCCTATGGCCCCTTTCCCTCTGTCTGGAAACCCGGAGTCTGTCAGCTTAAGTAAACCTGAGGCCTTTCAGGCCCTGGTCCCGCTTTCACCAGCTCTGCACGGTCTCCTCTTCAGTACCCATGCCCCTTCCTCTCTCAAGCCCAGGACTGTTGTGGTCCCCAACATGGGGTCATTTATTTCTTCATCCTTGCCCCCTGCCCCTGGCTTCCAGGGGCGCGAGGCCAGGAAGGGCGGTGGTGTGGGGCTATGGGGGTGGCAGCTGAAATCCACAGTTAGTGAGGGCAGGTTGGGGCGTCCCTGGCTGCTGGCGCCACTGAGGCGGCTCTGTCTGGTAAGGCGCTGTGTGGCTGTGAGGTCTCAGGGGCGCGTGGGCAGGAGACCTCCCCTTGCCCATCCCGGTCACCTGTGGTGGTACAGGATCATTGTGGCCTTTCTCTTGAGAGGTGGGGTAGAGTTTATAGCTGTTCAATGGTGGATTTCTGTAGCGTGGTGTGAGTTCACTTCTCTTGAAGGGACAGAGCTTGTTGCCTCCAGCCTGCACTGAGTTAAAAAACAAAAGAGAATATACCTTCAGTGTCCACGCTCAGTGAAGCCCCCCCCTCCGTGGGAAAGTCTTGTTGGGTACCACGCAGGCATAGAATGTGGCTCCCTCCTGTCACCCCACCTGCTAGGCCCCCAGGGAGGTATCTTCAGCCCAAATGTGTCCATTCCCCTGTGATTTGCCAGGACCTGGCCATATGGGTTGTTGTCATTTATGTAAGTGGAATGGTGGGGATAGGTGGCATTCTTGGCCGTGACAGAGGGAGAGAACAGTCTTGCTTGAGTGGACTGGTGATCACACTTGGGCTGGGAGAGTGAGATCTCCATTGCCCGGTGTGCGGCCGCTAGCACCTGTGACTGTTTACATTCACATGCACCAGAGTGAAAAAGGCCGTTTCTCAGTGGCATCAGCCCCAGTTTAAGTGCCCATTAACCACCACTACTGGGCTGCTGGCCACCTTAATGGGCAGCTCAGAGAGACAACAGTACCATCGTGGCAGAAAGTTCCATGGGGCAGCGCTAGTCTAGATCCTTACAGAAGTATTTGCGAGTGAAACTGACCCCAGAGGAAAGTATGTGGCATTCTATAGTCTGATTCTCTATTCCTGGCTGCATCTCTGCCCGTGTGGGAGAGGCCAGGAGCTCTGTCCCTTTCTTACAGAGATGGCAGTTCCTGGGAAGACAGGAGAGAATGTGTCCTTTACCCAAGTGAGTGAGTTGGCTGTACGTGTTCAGGAATGACTTTGGTGCCTGAAAAACACTTTGAACTCACTAGAATCTCGGCTTTCCCTTTCTCCCTTGAGTTGCCCCAAACCTGTAAATGGCTCAGCCTGATGGGAAACAACAGGACTTTTCCCTAAGGGCCCCTTGCCCCTCTGGCTTTGGGAAGGTTTGATTCTCTTTACCTTTCTGCCTTAGTCTCTAGAACTTTCAGGCTCAGCTAAGAAGGGGGATTTTGCATTTTGCTCTGGGCTCCCAACTTAGCATTGAAATCCTTACCCCATGGCCAGGAAAAGTCTTTCTGGTTACCTTTGCCCTGACTTTAACCCATCTAACCCAACCCCCAGTCCAGACTCACAGGTCCGTTGTGGGTTTTATATTTTGGGGGGTCATGCCCAGGAGGCATGGGTGGTGTGGAAGGATGGCATGGGTGAAGATGGAGCAGATGATGAGAACATGGAGGAAGGAGAATGGGGACAGTGTCTCTGGGCACAGGGGTGGCCTAGGGATCCAGGGGTGGTGTCAGCATCTGGATGGTCCTTTTCTCTGAAGGACCAGGGAGTCTTCCCTTCACAGAAGCCCTGGGCCTGGCACCTGAGGTAGGCGGCCGACCCATTGAATCACACAGTTGAAATGATACTTGCTGATTCTCCCAAGTCCAAGTGTGAGATCCCACTGCTGTTGACCATCCTCTGTTGTTCCAGAAGAGGAGGTTTGTTTCTGACAGCGATGGCCCAGTTTACAGATATGGAAATGGAGGCTCCTGAGAGGAGTCAGGACCAGGTGGGATTCTTAGGGAACTGTGTCCTTTCCCCAAACCTTGGGGAGAAAGGCTCAGACTTGCACAGAGCACTAACTTCAGGGTGATGGGGTTCTCCCCCACCCAGCTCTGAGACCATCACTGGAGAGTTGACCTGCTGAGTGGTTTGTCCTAAAGTTACTATGCTGTATAGTACTTGAGGTAGGAACCAGAATCCTCTTCACCTTTATAACCATCATAGTTCCTTTCTTTCCTTTTTTTTTTTTTAAAGACTTACTTATTTAGAGAGAGAGAGCATGAGAGTGAGTAAACTGGTGGGGAGGGGCAGAGGGAGAGAGAATCTCAAGCAGACTCCCCACTGAGCATGGAGCCTGATGCGGGGCTCGGTCCCATGACCCTGAGATCGTGATCTAAGCCGAAATCAAGAGTCAGGCACTGAACAGACTGAGCCACCCAGGCGCCCTGTATCCATCATAGTTTCTAACTCAAAGTTTTGCACTTAGCTTTGTTGGTTGAATAAAAGTAACTAGGAATCAGTCACTTTGTAACCAGGCCCACCTGGCATGCAGACCGATGCCTTGATTAGGGTTGTGCTCCTTCAGAAATCTCCCAGTGCTGCTTCCTGGAGAACTTTGGTGATAGCCGGCACACCATCTCCATGTCTGTGGGCATGAATGTCAATACACGTATGTAGTATAAACCCTGTCCAAACTCTCCTGGCCAGCTGGTAAGGGTCAGTCTTCCCGGGAACCTGCAAACTAAGGATTGGGGGTGTCATCGCATCTCCTCATGGTCTGCACACTTACCCTTAGTTTCCAGGGAGACATTCACCGAGCCCCTTCTTGTCCCTTTGTCATTAACCTTATGCCCTGGGCCAAAGGGACGTGGCCAGATGGAGAGCACAGGTGCTGGCCACCCCCTCCCCCCCAGTGTGTCACTGGTTAGAATACCAAGGCCTCGTGCAGGGGTTGTGAGAGGTCCCTTGGCTCTGTCCCCACCTCTGGGTGGGCAGTCTTTTGCTTGAGAGGATTGTCACTGAGGGATATCCATCATGTTCCCATCTTTCTCATGTTCTGATCCAGTGACTGCTCTTGAGAGCCTCCAGCTGGGTCTGGCGGGGAGAAAGTTCTGCAAAGAGTGTTTTATTTGGTATTGTGTTGATATCGCTCTGTGGGACCAGCACCTTCTCCCACTTCTGTATGTGTGGACCATGTTGCCAGCAGCCGTGCCAGACCCAGTTGGACTTGGCACGGTCAATCTAGGCCGATGAGGGGAAAAGGCTCTTCGGTGTTGTCTCCTCCTGGGAGGGGAGGGAATTGTTGTATCTGAGGGAATTGGATACGGTAGCCAAACTCCAGGCATAATTATACCACTTGGTAAAGTATGAATTCCTAGGGGAAAGGGCATCTGTTGAAGAGAATTCCCACGAGGAAATCAGGGGAACTCTTACAGATAAACTCGTTGTTAAAGACCTGCCTTTGGGGGCCCAGGCCGAGGGCAGGGTTCATGGGACACGGGAAGAATCCAATGAGGAAAGGCCTTAGAGGCAGCGGAGCTGTTGGAAGGAGGCTGGCTCACTATGAGTCCACATTTGGGGGGATCTCTACTGTTCAGTGAAGAAGTGCCCTCCAGGGTCTATTTGCCTGGCTTGCAGGACTTAGGATTACCACCCTTGGGTTCCAGTTGATCTGGAGAGAGCAGTGCATGGCTAAAGGCCCTCAGCCCAAGCCTAACTGTCTCCGATTACCCTCAGAGCCCGGGAGCTGCTCCATCTCCATTTGAGGGTCTTCCAGATGATATCCCAGAAGTAAAATAGTGAACTCTTCCCGGGGCAGGTGTGGAATGTTCCCCCTTTGTTCCCAGCTTTTGTGGGGGGAGTGGGTGGCAAAGTGGTTCCCAGGGTTCTGGGATATCACTGAGGCACTGAGGCCGGGTCCCTGGGGCTACTTCCAGCCACCCACTTGGAGGTTGAGCAGAGTGCCTCCAAGCAGCAGGCAGGACAAGTGAGATGCATTCCTTCCGAGACAGTTGAGAGCTTAACTAACTGGCAGTTAACCTCTTTATAAAGCCAGGCACCCTTCCTGGAGAAAGAGCTAACTGATTCACTTCAGTTCTTTGGTTCTGCTGTATGGGGAAGGAGTCCAGGTGGATTAAGGCAGGAGGGGGGCAGAACCCTTGAAGGTGGAATTGGCTTAGTTGTGCTAATAAATTATCATGACTTGACAAGTCAGAGTAGCTGCGGAGGGCTCAGTTTCTCGCCTGTCTCCAGCTCAAGTAGCTTGAATGTCTTACTGAATGAGTGATTTCTTTTCTAAGACAGTGGGCTCAGAATCTGTGTGACTCCACCATCTTTATTTCTTGAAAGATTCCAGCATTTGGTGGGGGGGCATTCCTCTTGGTAGCGCACCAGCATACGCTGTCTTCGGCCCCTCAAGGCGGTGGCGGGGGGGTGTCCAGGCTGAGTTGGCGCCAGCCCCGGGGGCATAGATGCTGCCCGGGCAGAGCTTTGGGCATGGTCTGCCAGCTGCAGAGATCACCCAGCGCTGCTTCACAACCTTCCTGTTTACTTTGGCCTCTGGGGCAGTTTCTTGGCGCTTCGTTCTCTCCCTCTCCGATGGAACTGTGGTCTTCCATTCTTTCACAATCACTGCCCTGCCCCTGGTGTGCCCTGGGTAGGAGCCCCAGCTAATCAGAACTGCTGAGAAGGCAGCCGGCTTGGTGAATAGCCCACTCTGAGGAGACCTCTCGGGACGTGTGAGTTAACGCCCAAGAACCAAAAGTCAGAGTCGTCTGCCGGTGTATGGTTATGATCATATGTAGTTAGTTCACCTGTAACCCTCCCAACGGTCCAGGGAACATCTCCCGATTTCTCAGTGTGAAGGCAGAGTTTCTGTCCTGTGTGTAAGGGCATCTGGGGGTTCTGGTCCACTCGGGGTAATGTAAGTACTGGTCGGGCTCATTTATGTTGAACGTGGACCATGTGCCGTGCTCTGCACATGGATGCTTGGGTTGATTTGAGCATTACCTGTTTATCCAGACGTTTGCTCCCTCGTCTCTAGCTTTTTGTGTGGTGTTTCCCCCCCGAGTATCCCGTCGCCTGTCCCCCTCCCCACACCCCGCCACCACATGGCATCGGCAGCATCCCAGTGTCCTGGGTCTTGAGCTTGAGCTTCCTTGTCTCTCTTCCGTCTGGTCTTTTTTTTCCCTTAAGGGGGGAGCTCGAACTCGCGGCTCGGAGATCAAGAGCTGCATGCTCTACGGACTGAGCCCCTCAGGCGCCCCTCCATCCACTCTGAAGTCCTGCCAGTTCTCCCATTTCAGACCCGGCTAAATCTCCTTTTCCAGCCCCTCCCTCTGGTTGCCTCCTAGCGGGCTTGTTGTTTGTCTGTCTGTCCTTTTCTGCCTTCAGCCTAAACTGTACACAATTGCCGGGGAATTTTTACTCAGATACTGTTTCCTTGGCATCCATCATCTGCTTACAACTGGCTGTCAGTTCCGCTGTGGGGAATCGAAATCTCCATCCCAACCCCCACCCGGCCTTCCAGCGGCCCCGGACCCAGCAAGCCCCTGCTCTTTTCCCCGCGGAGCCCAACAGTGACTGCGATCCCGTGCTGGGGGGCCTCCTACTCTGTGGTTTACAGTTGGCTCGCTAAGTGCGCAGAGCCTCCCAGCAGCTCTTCCGTACACTGGGACCCCCCTGTCCTTATCAGTGTCCTTATTGGCCCTTCCCTCTTGGAAATCACCACCTAGAACTTGCTGATCTAGGAAGCCTCTCTAGTTTAAATTATCTTGTATTACTGATGCCTCGTATATGTAGTGGTTCCAAGACGGAAGTAAAGGATGAGCTAGATGTGGTCCCTGAGGAGGCAGCAGTGAGCAGCCAAGGGGGTGTGGGGGGGTGAAGTGGGTGCTGTACCCAGACCACTGCAGAGCCTCTAAGGCATGCCACCAGCTTGGGGATGGCTCGTGTTTTTGTGTGTGCACACCCGTGCGCATACCTCAACACGTAAAACCTACACGTGGTTGGCAAGACACTCTGACTTCAAAAAGCTTAAAAAGTGAAAAACGATGAACATCTTGGACTTGAGGAAACACCCAGGTGGGAGGCGGGAGGCAGGAGGTGTGCTGAGGCGTTTGGACTTTATTCTGAGGGAGTGGTGAGCCCTGGAAAGCTGCACCGGCAGAGCGATCATTTGCGTCTGTCCTGCTTTCCTGGCAGTGACCGAGAGAGCGAGGAGGGAGGGAGGACGCTGGTGCGGCAGTCAGCTCCTGGGGGAGCGGGGGCTGGGAATCATAGAAGAGGCAGAAGGACACGCAAGGTCAGCTGGGGAGAAAGGGGTTCCAAAGTACAGGGCAGGAGGTCTCTGGTGGGCGGCGGGGAGGGTGGTTCCCTGGAGGGGGCACGGGGGCGGAGGGGGGGCTTTGCTGGGTAAGTGTGGGTTGCACGCCACCCAGTAACGTGCTCTTGGCTGTCTCAGCACTTAGAAACAAGTGTCCGCTTGGCCTCTGCTTTCTTTGTGGCATTCTTGCATTTGATACTAGGTGTCAGGCCGTATCTATGAGAAGCCTGGGGAGGATCTTACAGACTAGAGTGGATGTTTACAGTGGGTTCCCTGTCGGTGGTTTTGGCCCACCTAGGCGTAAACGTTTTGTGGCTTTGTGTTCAGTGGAGTGGAACTGGCATGATCTCCCTCACATTTCAAGCACAGAGTCACATACGTGCGTAAGGAAGGGAGCCTGGCTGCCGGGGCTGCAGGTCCACCTGGGACCTGTCCCCCAGGTGGCTTCATCCTGGCCCCTCCATTTGCACTGTGAACCACTATTCTGCCCTTAAAACTGAAAGCCACTGGTTGTGTGGACTCAGGTGACCCCAAGGGTCTCTGTTCTCCAGAGGCATCCCACAGGACAGAGGAGAGGGAACACGCTTTCATCAAGGAGCTTGGGTGACTTGACCAGGGAGGCAAGATGGCAGAGGGGCCCCGGGAGCAGGCCCTCAGGGGACACACCTGTGCTTGAATCCGGGCCCTGCTCCCTACCAGCTGACGGTGTGCTGCTTAGCAGCTCAGTCCTGGGCTCTTGGTTTCCTCATCTGTAAAATGAAGGAACTGCACTGTAGGTCACACTGGGAGATGTATTCAGAGAGCTCTTGGTGAGGATTCCAGCTCAGGACAAGGAGCCACCCCCAAGAGTCAGACATCCGAGCAGGGCCAATAACAGATTGTGAGCCGATGAGTTCCAGCAGTGACAGATGCTAAGAACATAGGATGTGACACAGAGTGACCGGGGTGGTGGTGGGTGCCTTCAGATTGCGTGGCCAGGGGGTCTTCCCAGGGGAGGTGACATTCAAGCCGAGACTTCAGTGATAGGAAGGAGCCAGCCTTGGGAAGGCCTAGGGAAAGAGCACCTGATACGGGGAACCGCAGGTGCAGAGGCCCTGAGATAGGAATGAGCAGGGCTTGTTGGAGGAACAGCAGGGAGGTTGGCTGAGATGGTGGATGAGGATGAGGATGGGAGGAAACAGCAGGGCCTCCAGTGGGCCTGCCAAGCAGCTCGCATGGTGCCTCGTCCACCGTAAGGCTCTTTGTGCCCTCGTTGTGAGTTGAGAACCCCGTGGCAGTGCTCAAGAGTCTTGTCTTTTCCCATGGCCAGCGTTCACCATTCTCTGTAGACGATAGGGTGGGAAGGCTTGTGGTCCCCTGCTCTGGGCTTTTCACTGACCCGTGCCGGCGTCTTTCTCCCTCCAGTGCACTGTCCAGGTCAAGTTAGAGCTGGGACACCGCGCCCAACTGCGCAAGAAGCCCACCACAGAGGGGTTCACCCACGATTGGATGGTGTTTGTCCGTGGCCCTGAGCAATGTGAAATCCAGCACTTCGTGGAGAAAGTGGTCTTCCGGCTGCACGACAGCTTCCCCAAGCCCAAGCGTGGTGAGTGCCTCCAGCCTGGTGGGGCAGCCCTGCAGGGACCGAGTGTTGTGACATAACCCATGTGTCATCACTCCTTGAAAGGCTTGTTTCCTCCCTCTCCTCGGGAGCAACGGGGCCCACACTCTGAGCTTCTGGCTTGCACCCGTCTCCATGCTGGAGGGAAGGTACCCAGACAGGATGCGGCCCTTTCTGACTTTAAAATAAGATGGTCCTCCTCCCTCCTCTCTGCTTCTCCTTCAGCTCATGAGATCATTGTAGGGAAAACCCCAAGGACGTGGTGACTGTGTCTTGTATCATTGTTTAGACCTGGGCTCTGAGAAGCATGCAGAGAACGTAGCCAGTGGCCAGTGGGTGGGAAGGGCGACTTACTCCCACCTGGTGAATAATCAGGAGATTGCTTATTGGGCCTACATTTGATGAGAGATGCCATTTTAAGAATTTGTGATATTTGGGGCAAAAAGCATAAAGGGTTCTCATTTCACTGCTGTCTCGTTTTGTGTGTCTTCCTTCCCTGCTCCACCCCTCAGACTGCTGTTTGTGGAGCAGAAGGAAACGCCTCATTAATGTATTCTGCACAGATCTCGATTACCTGTGGCCCAGTAGTCTGAGGGGGCCGAGAGATGGGAACTTACCCAGCTTATGGGGGGGCGGTCGGAGAACACTGCCTAGGGAATTTGGGTTGAAGGTGGTGACCGTCTCCTTAGCTCTATGGGCCCGGTGCCATGTCTGCTCTTCTCATCATTGAGTCCCCCCGGGTGAAGTGTGGCACGTCAGTCACAGGGGTCCAGTAAATAATTTCTTGAACGGATGTGTTGATAAAGGAGAGAAGGACTTTTTTGCTGGAAAAGTACTGCAGGGTGGGGAGAGCCGCTGCTGAGATCATTGTGCAGGGGCCCATGGGGGCTGAGCGTGAGCAAGCGTGGATGGCCTCAGGCTGAAGCAGGAGCACAGCGTGGGATCCCCTGGGGGCCTGGGCCTGTGCCAGCAAGTGGCTTGTGCTCTAGTGGGGAAATGACTTCTGTTACACATGCAGAAAGTTGTGGTTCACAAGGGAAGGCAACTGGAGATTCCTAGCGGTGTGGTAGCCATTTGTTTTTCTTCTGGTTTCTTCCATCGGCTTTCAGCTATTCCTTTCCCTCATTTCTCCTTTCCTGGTCTCCTTTTCCTTCTTTTCTTCTTGAGCATCCTGGAGGAAAGCAGCTCGGTTACTACAACAGCACATGTCTATCAAGCACCTTCAGGAATAAGTCCATGGTGCTTACCGGGCACTTCCTGCTAAGCTCTCTTCCCGTTCGGGGTCCCCATGCAGTCTCCCCACAGCGCCCTGACCGTTGGGAGACAGGCTCAAGAGGGCTCGCTGCACGGCCTGTGCTTTAAAGCTGGGTCTGCACACCGGCCTGGGGCAGCGCCCGCTTGTTATCAGCACCCGCACGCCCCTTCCCTTGGGTGTTCCTGCTTGCTGTCGGTGCTGTCCTCCTGGGCTGGGCCCTCCGAGCTCCTTAGGCAGCTTCCTCTCCAGTTCTTCACCGTCGCCCTCCCCCGTCTTCTCCCCTTCTCTCTGGGGTGGCCCCGGTGGGATGTTTCCATCCACCTTCAAGCTGTTTATTTCACCTTTGTGTCCCCCTGGGCACCAGAAGTGACATGAATGGCAGTCTGTGTTTATCGTGCACTTGCTCTGTGCCATGCTCGTGACAACCGTGCCACGTGGGGCCTCCCAGAATCCCCCAAGGCAGATGTGGTCACTGAGGTTCAGAGAGGCCCAGTAGCCCGCGGTGGTCGCAGGGAGGCAGCACCTGCTGAGTTCCAGGTACTTGGGAAATGGGGTTATGATGGGGTACGTTCTCTGAACGCGTCAGTTCGGGGGCAGAGGTGTGATCAGTAGCTGAAGCGTGCTGCTTGCGAAGTCTGTCAGTGAGCGCGGATGCCCGAGCTCCGGGAGCAGCTGCACCAAATGTATCACATCGTGAACATGGCAGTGTTGACCACACTCACCTTGCCAGTTGTCAACAAGACATGGATCAGGTTAAAGAGAGTGTGAATTTCACACAGGGCTCTCTGAAATTACACATGATCTACTTAAAAAGCATTTTTTCAATCAAGTACGTGCTCCTACAAACCCAACAGAAGTGTGCAGGACGGGAAGTTTTCCTTTCTGTCTCACACTGGCCATGCTGCCCCGGGGCACTCGAGCCCTTTCTGGATTTCTCCTTCCCGAACATCTTAAAAAGCTTTCATTTATTTATTTGACAGAGAGAGACACAGCAAAAGAGGGAACACAAGCAGGGGGAGTGGGAGAGGGAGAAGCAGGCTCACCGCCGAGCAGGGAGCCCGATGTGGGGCTCGATCCCAGGACCCTGGGATCATGACCTGAGCCGAAGGCAGACGCTTAACGACTGAGCCACCCAGGCGCCCCATTCCCGAACATCTTAAAAGTAGTAGAAGCCAATTTGCTACCTCCTGATTTTCTAAATTAAAACAATGTTTTTAACTTACCCGCTCTATGCTAAATTCCAGCCCTTCCTCCAGCATCTCTAACAAGTTTTGTAAGTAAGTGATTCGTTTTCAGTGGTTGTCTTTGTGACTTTGAATGAGGAGACAAACCTGCTCACCTTTTGGATCCTCCACAGTGGCTCCCGTCATCCTTGGAGGAAGACCTCTGGCTGCTGGGTCTAACTCATGGTTTCTTTGCTCAGCCACCCACATGCCACATGCTTCATAGCCTTTTGCTGGTTTTTGTTTGTTTGTTTTTGTTTTTTTCCCTTTTTAGCCCCATCTTAACAAATTACACATGTTATTATCTTGTCCATCTTCCCTCCTCCCCCGAGAGATGTATGTCTTGCTATATGCAGTTTGCTGCTGTGACCTCAGTGCTGAAAGAATACAGTAGGTGCTTACTAAATATTTATTGAACGAACAAATGGATTCTCCAGCCCTGTCAACTTTTGTCCGTGCTTTCTGACTTTCCACCTGGGAAGAGAAGGACCTGAGCACCCCTGTCTTTCCTTGAGCCTTACACCCCTCCTTTTGGGGGCTACACTTCTGCTCCCACATTAGGGATTAATTCTAGAAGTTGGAAACCAACTGTTCTGTTGATTCTGTTCCCTGTTGGGCTGGTCATGTTGCCAGGATTTCATTCATCCTCTGAGCTCCGGGCCACCCAAAAGGAGAACGCTCAAGGTCATGTCAAGGTCAGGTGGGTCCTTTCTGTCATTCTTGATTAAAATTTCGCCGTTTACTTTGCCTCATGTTTGGGCTATAACTTTGAATAATTTGCTTCTCTCCTTTTTCCCCCTTGTGTTGGTCTTTGATACCCAAAGAACTTCACTTTTTTCACATCCTCTCAATCATTTCCTTTATTTGATGGAGTTTTTTTCCCCCTCCTGGATATTTCATTCTGGTTCTTTTTATCTTTCTTCTCTAATTAGGACTGGCAGCTGTCAAGGCCACCTTTTTAGCCGCTACCCTGGGACTTTATTGTTCTCCTGAGGGGATTTATTTATTACCCTGTGTTTTGGCTTGTTGTTTTACTGGAGTAATTTCCAAAGTAATGTCCCAAGAGACTAATTGCTTAAGCGATTTCGAAGAGAGGCATGTGGGAAATAAACTCTGACTCCTAGTGCATTGGAGAATGCCATTAATCTGTTCTCACACTTGACTGATAGTTTGGTTGGGTATAATATTTTAGTTTGAGACTTGTGATCACTGAGAACTTTTAAAATACTGCTTCATCCTCTTCTGAGGAGTCCGATGCTATTGGGTTCTGATGCTATTGCAGATGACCTGTTTTGTTTGTTTGCTTGCTTTTCTCTAGAAGCATTTAGGATATTTTTTATAGCATTGTTTCTGGGGTCTTTTTTGTTGTTCTTAATGTTGGACATTTGGTGTCCTTCATTTTTAACTCTGAAAAGTTTTCTTCTACTTCTTTGACAATTTCTTTTTATTTTCTCTTTTTTCTTTCTGGGGTGCTTCTTACTTAACTCCTGTATGTTTAAATCTTTTCCTATGTAAAACAGAAATAACGGTATCTGTCTCACAAGGTTGTCCTAAGGATTAAATGTGTTAATATGTATAAAGTGCTAGGCACACAGTAGGTGCTTTATAAATAGTGCTAGGCACACAGTAGGTGCTTTAGGTACTGTTACTCTTTGTTTAATCTGAACTGTTTCTTTACATCTCACCCTTTAAAAATGCGTCTTTTTGCTCTGCATCCTGGGAGGTTTCCTCCACTTTACTTTCTAGTCTTTTCATTGAGTTATAAAATTGTAAGTACTCTATTTTTAACTTCTAAGAGCCCTTTCCTACTTTCTCATTATCCTTTTTAAAGTATTTTGTTTTTGTTTGTTGGGCATGTGTTGCATCTGAGGACATTGGCTTTAATTTGTTGTTTTCCTCAAGTTCTCATGTGGTCTCCAAATTATTCCTGTTTTTTTTTTTTAAGATTTTATTTGAGAGAGAGATAGAGCAGAGCAGGGGGCAGGGGAAGAGGGAGAATCAGGCTCCCCGCTGGGCAGGGAGCCCCACGTGGGGCTTGATCCCAGGACCCCAGGATCATGACCTGAGCTAAAGGCAAGACGCTTAACCATCTGAGCCACCCAGGCGCCCCTGAATTTTTCCTGTTTCTTTTTTTTTTTTTTAAGATTTTATTTATTTATTTGACAGACACAGCAAGAGAGGGAACACAAGCAGGGGGAGTGGGAGAGAGAGAAGCAGGCTTCCTGCAAAGCAGGGAGCCCGATGTGGAGCTCGATCCCAGGACCCTGGGATCATGACCTGAGCTGAAGGCAGATGCTTAACGACTGAGCCACCCAGGCACCCCTGAATTATTCCTGTTTCTTTGGGCTCTTTCCTACAGGTGGGAACTCTTACTGGGAGCTCTTTGTAAGGCAGGGTGGGTTTTGTTGACCAGTAGGCTTCTGGTTAGGGAGTGGAGCCCCCAATTTCAAGATGAGGTCATCAGAAGAAAGGGATCTGTGATGGGAGAGGGTCAGGGTAGTTGGATCTAGGACCTGAGGCCAGGCTGGCAAGAGATGGGGCCGGTCATGACTAAGCACCTTGCAACACCCTTGAGGGACTTGAAGTTGGTCCTGAGGGCAGTGGGGAGCCATCAGGGGACACGGTCCGGTTCACAGTTCAGAATGATCATTACAGCTGCCCGTGCTGAAGATGCCCAGGAGTGAGCCTGAGACAGAATAGCCAGTGAGGTGCTGGCCAGTAACATGCGAGAGGCAGGGTGCCTGGGCTGGAGCAGAGGCACGGGGCGCCGGGGCAGTAGGTGCATTCCAGAGTGTTTTGGAGGTAGACGTGATCGCACTCGGTGACAGGTGAGCTTGGGAGATGGAGGAGTCGGGGTGACCTCGGGTCCTTGGGTGGGTGGTGGGCAGCCTGGCTCCTGAGCTGTGGGGTGCTGGGGAGGTGCAGATTTAAGAGGGGCATAAGGAGGTGGCTTGGGGTTGGCTATATCTGAGCTTCCCATCCGGCCCCCATGGGAGTATGTCTGAGGAGCAGAAGGAGACTGGCTGGAACAGAAATTTGCTGCTGACCTCATCTGGGTTACGTGGGTTTACTACCTGTTGACCCAGCCTGTTGTCCTGGAGGCAGGGCTGCTCCCTCCTTCTAGGTGGGCTGAGCATCAGACTGAGGGTGGTGACACAGAGGAAGCGGTGCCAGACCAGAGGCGTCCTCATGGCCTCTGTCATCACTCCAGCACCCGACACTGCCAGACGTGGACAGTGGCAGAGCGAATGAATGGATGCTGTCACCGCTGCATTTGGCAGCAGAAATGATTTATGCGGAGACCCTTATGTCAGGTGACAGTGTTCAGGGTGCTCAACAGAGGCAGCCGGGGCCACTGCTGGCCTCCAGGAGGCTGTGCTGTGTGCTGTGGCATGTCCTGGGGCTGTTTTGGGAGCCCCCTCCCTGCCGACGCCTGGTGGGGAAGTCAGTCCAGTTGAGTAAGCCTCATATACCGGCGGTGTGCAAGGTCCTGCCCCCCGGAGGTGTCTCCTGTGGCAGGGCACGGGGCTGGCTCCTAGAGCACCCAGCGAGCACACAGCTGGGGAGATGATAGCCGGCTTCCAGCTGGACTTTGAAGGGAGAAGGGTCTTCAGCATGGGAGGGTGGGATGGGGTGGAGGGAGGGAGCCGTGGGTGAGGTTCCTGGAGCCAAGGCCGGCTCATCCGCCTGTGGCTCATCCCCGCTCTGGTCTGTGAGGCCAGCAGGGGCTCCTGAAGCCTGAGCCACAAGCCCGTCCCCTGCTCCCCTGGGGTTTGCAGGCTGGGGTCCCATGCAAGGCTTTCCAGCTAGCCCTGCCTTTGAGGGTCCCTAGTTATTGCAAACCTACCCTGTTGGCCAGTTTTTTTGGGATAGATGAGATTCATGAGGTATTTGACATATGATATTGGATGAGATATTTGAGAACTGAAAAGATTTTTTTTTCAAGAAAAACCTTACACCATTTTAATTTTTAAAGATTCTTTCTCATTATGTTCCATGCACTGTTTTCCAGCAGTTTCTGGCCCACTTAAGAATTATCTGACTGGTGCAGACATGTGCATAATGGTTTTTCATGATTGGCAGGATGTTTTCCTGTCTCCCACTAGTGATTGCCTCTGGAGAGGGAGGGGTGAAGGACCAGGGGAGCTGACCTGTACTGTTCTGATTTTTCTGAAAAGCGGGAGAACGGTATTTTCATGACAGCATGCCTATCAAAACATTGAGGTTCATTCTGGAGGGTGTGGTTGCTGGAGGTCATTTTACTTGTACTTTGCTGTTCTTTTTAGTTTCAGCTTTTTCCCCCCCCCCATCTCTGGGGTTCACAAGTCATTTGGGAATGCCTTTGTGAGGTGCTAAAATGCAACCCAGGGGAGTCCCAGCGCAGACCTACCGTCACCATCTCCCATCTCCCTGCTCCCCGTGTCGGTGTCCCTGGCACCCAGCTGGGCCTCTGTTAGCGTGTTTGAGTGAGTAGCGGCAGGTGGTGGATATGGCCCTCCCTGCTGGGGCCGCTGGGGCCACACAGCGCCTGGCACCTCACTGCCCTGATTCGGTTGAACTCACGCGGCCTGTGGCTGGCAGTGGCTACTCTGTCCTAGCTCGTCTCATGTCCCTTCCTGTGCCTCTCTGCCGCCCTCCTTCCGTGGCGGGGTCACCTTTCTCCTGCTCTGCTCCTTCTGCGCCCTGTGATGCTTCAAAGTCCAGGGGATTCGACACTCCCAGGGGGAGCTGGCCTCCTGAAAGGCTGCAGTCCCGTGAGGCCGGCTGAGCCCCCGAAAAGTGCAGAGGGCCCACGAGCGTACTGCTGCCGGCGGCTGGGCCTTCGAGCATGCAGGAAGCTGATGATGCATTTTCCCTTTCTTTTTAGTGTGCAAGGAGCCCCCTTACAAAGTGGAGGAGTCGGGTTACGCTGGCTTCATCATGCCCATCGAGGTGTACTTCAAAAACAAGGTAGGATCCTGGAATAGCAGCGAGGACTCACCGTTCACAAAAGAGGAGGTGGAGCTGGGGCTGCCTGCGGGGTGGAGTGTTGGAGTCCCTCGGAGCGGACATCCGAGTTACAGCGCGCCGGCGCACGAAGGCAGGGGCTGGGGAACCGGCCTGCTGGGACGGTGGGTGGGAGTGCACGTGGACGTGGCCTTCTTGGGGAGCAGCCAGGCCACATCCCCGTTCAGTTGCCCTGCAGGTGTGTGTGGGCCCTGAGTCAGGAGTGACGTGCCATGACAGGGCCAGATTCCATGGATGGTCTTAGGGTGTTAGTCGCCGGCCGTGAGCAGTGGCCAAGATGCAGAAGTTACGTAAACGTCTGATGGTAGGTGAGTGGTTCGATGTGTTTATGGTCCATCTATACGGAACCTTCGACGACCTGGGGGGGGTGGTTAATTGTTGAGTGAAAACAAGTTTATGTATATTATTCACAGATAAAAGGGGTTATGTTGTTCATCAACATGTTAAAAGGGTAATTTGGGCGGTAGGGTTATAAGAGGTTTTGTTTTATTTTCTTCCATGTGTGTTTTTTAAACACAATGAATATGTATATTTACATATATTGTTTTATTCCGTCCGGGCTGCTGTAAATAAATACCACAGACTGGGTGGCTTATAAACAACAGAGATTTATTGGCTGGAAGTCCATGATCAGGGTGGCCACTGGGTCGGGGAGGGCCCTCTCCCGGGTCACAGACTTCTTGCTGTGTCCCCACGTGGAGGAAGAGGCAGCGATGTGTGGGGTCTCTTATAAGAACAAGCATCCCATTCGTGAGGGCTCCACCCCCAGGACTTAATCACCTTCTGAGATCCCACCTCCTCCTTCCGTCACCTCCGGGGGCTAGGACTCCACATAGGAATTTGGGGGGGACACATTCAGACCATAGCACTTCTTTTTTTTTTTTTTTTAAAGCTCAGTGATTAAGATAAAAAAAGAGCCTTCCTGGCTGTGAATTGTGCAAGACTGTTGAATCTCAGATCTGTACCTCTGAAACAAATAATGCAATATATGTTAAGAAAAAAAAAAGAAGATAGCAGGAGGGGAAGAATGAAGGGGGGGCATTCGGAGGGGTAGACGAACCATGAGAGATGATGGGACTCTGAAAAACAAACTGAGGGTTCTAGAGGGGAGGGGGGTGGGAGGATGGGTTAGCCTGGTGGTGGGTATTGAGGAGGGCACATTCTGCATGGAGCACTGGGTGTTATGCACAAACAATGAATCATGGAACACTACATCTAAAACTAATGATGTAATGTATGGGGATTAACATAACAATAAAAAATAAAAGTAAACTTAAAAAAAAAAAAAAAGCCTTCCTGGCAGCCTGCCTTTGCTTCTCACAGGCACCACCAAGAGGCCATGGTGAGGTTTCCTGGCTCAGAGGTGTGCTTTTCCACACGCACGGCTAGCCTGGCTGCAAGCAGCTCTGCCTTCCTTCAGGAAGGAGATCTCCCTGGGAGGCCAGCAGATGCCACCACTTGCCTAATGAGTCTGTTGTTTAGCCCTGGCTGTTCCACACACCACCAGGCATCAAGGGCATCGGGGAACAGTGCTCAGGTGTGCTGACCCACTGGGAGCCGAGTGCCACTTCGGTGGGTATGACTCAGTGGGAGTTGGCTGTGGGCCTTCTTGGGCCCAGGTCACAGAAGCATGGGTCATTCTGAGGCTTTTGGGGGATCAGGACTTGAGAGGCCTGGGGAGTGGTCACCCTTGTGCGGGCAAAGGCTCCATGTCTCTTTGGCAAAGGCTGAGGGGGGAGATGCAGGGGAGACACTGCCCTGCTGGGGCTGGGCCCTGCAGCGGGCGGCAGGGCAGTCTTCAAAGTCCCGCCTAGGGAGGCCTCGCTGCTCCAGGAGTGTGGAGGAGGGGGCAGAGACTGGAGGGGGAACGGATTGGGGGGTGAGTCTCAGGGCAGGTGTCGCTGGCCTCCCAGCTCCCTGGGGGCAGCCTGTGGTGGGGGAGGATGATAGCAGCCTGCTGATGGCTGGGGAGACTGAGTCCGTCTGCAGAAAGCTCTCGGTATTCATGTGCCCCGGTGTTCTGAGGGGCAGGGGCTGTGGGAGTCCTGTGGCCACTTAAAGCTCGTGGGAGTCCTGTGGCCACTTAAAGCTCATCTCTGGGTTAACTGGATTCATTCCTTTGAGGTTCAGAAGCAGTCTGGGGCCTCCTAGGCCAGCAAGGCTTGTGTTTCCTGAGACCTGTCTGCTGTCTGGTCCCTGACACCAGGTGGGAGCTGGGTTTGCAGCCACCTGGGCAGTGGTGGGGTGCCCGCTCAGCTTCCCGGTGCCCCCCAGGGGCCTGCCAGGAGCCTAGGGCTTAGACCAGGGGAGGAAGTCCCGCACAGAGGCTGTGCTTTGCTGCGTCAGCGGCACTGGCTCTTGGAGCCCTTTCTCCTGGCCCAGGGACCTTTGTTGCTCTCCAGGTTTTCTCTCGAAATGTTGGCAAGAAGCAGGAGTGCTTGGTGCTTGCGCCTTAGCTGGCACCTTTCCTGTGGTGGCTTCTGAAGCCTCTGTTAGTGGTTGTCGCTGCCTAGGCCTCTCCCACCGGGTGGGGGATGCTGCTCGGTTTCATGTACCCCCAGAGAAGGCACGGTGCTCTGGCAGCTGGGAGGGGGCTCGGGGTCCATCCAGACCCTGTTCCAGCTTCTTGGCCATGAGCCGAATGGAGCCTTCTGAGGGGCTCACCGTCTGGAGGACGGGTGGTGCTCAGTGTTCAACAGGGAGGCAGCAGCTCCGGCCCTCACTGCCCCACCCCTCATCAGGCCTGCAGAGCCTGCTGCTGGAAGTCCCGCCCAGGCTCGTGGGACGCTTTCTGTCTTCCTTGGGAGCTGCAGGAGCCCCTGGGCGCCCATGAGGACTGCTCAGTTGGGGTTACTGATTACTACGGGACACAGAAGCTTTTTTTTTTTTTCCTTTTTTCAGCTTCATTGAGGTGTAATTGACAAAATTATAAGACATTTAAAGTGCACCATGTGGGGCGCCTGGGTGGCTCAGTTGGTTAAGCGGCTGCCTTCGGCTCAGGTCATGATCCCAGGGTCCTGGGATCGAGCCCCGCATCGGGCTCCCTGCTCAGCAGAGAGCCTGCTTCTCCCTTTCCCTCTGCCTGCCACTCTGCATACTTGTGCTCTCTATTTCTCTGTCAAATAAATAAATAAAAAATATCTTAAAAAAAAAAAGTGCACCACGTGATGATTTGGCAGATGCACACATTTGTGAGAGGATTTTCCCCATCGAGTTAACTAACACATCCATCACCTTATACACCCTTTTTTTTTTTTTTTGGAGAACATTTAAGTTCTACTTTTTTAGCAAATTTCAATTAATGATAGTATTATCAGCTGTAGTCCCCATGTTACACAGATCCTCAGACCTTATTCGTCTTACAACTGAACATTTGCATTCTTTTACCAACCTCTCTCCACTTCCCCCACCCCCTAATAACTACTTTCTACTCTCCGTTTCTATGATTTTCTTATTTTTTTAGGTTCCACATATAAGTGATACTATGTGGTATTTGTCTTTCTCTGTCTGGCTTATTTCACTTAGTGTAATTTCACTAGGTTCATCTACGAAGGATTTTCTTCTTCAAAATCCCAAGCCTGTTGAGATTTCCCAAGTCCCAAATTCCAAGCCCAAACAGTATTCCACTGTGTGTGTAGATGTACACACACACTGGCCACATTTTCTTGATCCATTCATCCATCGATGGACACTTAGGGTTGTTCACCACAGAAGCATTTTTTCTGGCTTTGAAGCTGGAGCCAGGCCCCCATGTCTCCAAGCCCCTCGAGACTGCTGGGGACTCTGAAGCCCAAAGAGGGTATCTCCTGCTCCAGCTTGTACAGCGGGTTGGCACAGAGCCAAGATGGCCCAGTGTTGTCTCCCTTCTGGCACGTCCACTACTTGGGATTGCGTGAGGTTCACCTAGCATCGGCGGCAGATCATTTCAGTGATTAGGGACACTTGTCCCAGAGAAGAGCTGCTCCTCCCCCTTTTTATGTTTGGGTCTGCGTAAGAACTGCATGCTGGAGTGTCCCTCCAGGCTGAGTTGTTACCCTGTGTTTATGGAATCTCAGTCAGACCATGTATCTGAGGGCAGCCAGGGAGCCCTTGGAGGGAGAATCGAGCGCCTGGCCTTTGTAGTCCCCTGGCTTGGCAGGTGGCTTTGTGGGGCCGGCTGCGTGTTGGAGGATGTTGGGGCAGGCCATGGTTGGTTCTGTTTGTTCAGCACCCCCCTTCCCAGCCTTTTGCGGTGGGGGAGAGCTAGGCCAGCCACATGCAGAAGCCCCGGGTGTTACAAAACCCAGATGGAGCAGGTGCAACCTGCCCACCCCCGTAGGAGCCCCAGGAAAGGTCTCCACCATGGGTCACTGCATCTGCCTGCCGTGTCCTGTACTGCTCCCCTGAGCCTTGCACCCGGACTTCCTATACTGAGTTCCCAAGGTTCCACCCTTCTGTCCTGCCCCTGGTGGGGAACAGAGGGAATTCCTGGTGACCCTTTGGCCATAGGATGTGTCTCTCCTGGGCACAGCACCCTCACTTCCACTGGGGCATCGAGGAAGCAGAGAGAACCCCTCTGAGGGTGTCCTGAATCCTTGTGTGCTCTTTCAGGATCCTTGGGCTTTCTTATTGGGAGTAAGCAGGTGTGTGTGTGTGTGTGTGTGTGTGTGTGTGTGTCTCTCTCTCTCTCTCTCTCTCTTTCTCTCTCTCTCTCTTTCTCTCTCTCTCTCTCTCTCACAATGGCAGGGCAGGACCCTGGGCTCCTTGAGCCTCTAGTCCCAGCTCCTCTTCCAGGCCCCAGCATGCCACCACTTCTCCGGGTGCCCCCTTTAGAGGGCGCACGTGTGCAGCTCACTGCCCCTGTGTGTCCAGCCATCCAGGGTGGCTTCTGGTTCAATTTAAAGTTTTTATTCGAGTCTGGTTTCTCGAGGCAGAATTTACTTAACTATGATTCTTTCATTTTTAGGTATTGTAGGTTTTTGAAATTTTGGCTTGTGTTTTCATTTGAAATCTGTTGGTGTGCGGCTGTTTTTTCTGTTAAAAAAAAAGAAAAGGAAGGTCCCGTTCCTAGGCATAGACTTGTCTGACCCATTCCTGCCAAGGCTCGTGTGCCTGGGGCAGGAGTGCCCCTGTGAGCCTGTTCTCAGAACTGCCGCATGTTCTTGCTCAGGACCCACGCTGGCTACCTCTGTTCCTGGAGGTGGTTTTGCCCCTAGAGCTCTAGGGGGCGGCCCTGAACTGGGAGAACTCAGGAAGCGAGGCCCACTGTGGGAGGGGCCTGGGATACAAGTCCTGTCACAGGTCCTGTGGGGTGTGCGCACTGGGCCAGGTGCTCTGCTAAGTAGCTACCTACTGAGCCTCCAGACGAGGCCTGGAGGAAGGTGATCTCCCCAGTCTGTGGATGAAGGAGCTCCGGGTTACCCAGTCACTTGGTGAAGGCCACGCAGTCACGGACAGAGCTGGGATTTGGGCCAGCAGAGCCTGTGACTGTGTGCGTACACCTATTGCTTAAATACCCGAGACAGGCATGACCCACGGCGTCCGCTGCTCACAAATCCTGGTGTTTGCTTACATCTGGGTGACAGGGAGAGTGTTTTAGGCATTGTGTGCTGCAGTTGTCTGAATGTGGGTCCCTGCTTTCAAAGGTTTGTAGAGATCAGACAGTTGTGGGGAAGTAAACACGAGTTCACCACAGAAGGAGCTTCTACAGGCTTGGAGTACTGTTTGAAGTAGGGTCATTGCGAGTGGATCTGCTGATGGCTTTTCCACCCTGACATAGGCAAGGGCTGCATTTGGTTACTCTGCAGCTCTAGGTAAGTTGATCTTTGAGATAGTAAGCGAAGGGGGAAGTGAGTAGACAGCTTACTTCCCTGGGCCTCAGTTTTGTCTGTCCACACGATGCGGCTCCTAGTTGGGCCTGCCTTTCAAGGCCGGTAGGAAGATTCAGAGAGGTGAAAGGCAAAGCGTGGGACGCCTGGGTGGCTCAGTCGTTACACGTCTGCCTTCGGCTCGCGTCATGATCCCAGGGTCCTGGGATTGAGCCCCACATTGGGCTCCCTGCTCAGCAGGAAGACTGCTTCTCCCTCTGCCTGCCGCTCCCCCTGCTTGTGTTCCCTCTCTCGCTGTGTCTCTCTCTGTCAAATAAATAAATAAAATCTTAAAAAAAAAAGAAAGGCAAAGCGCTTGGTCCAGTGCCCAGCAGGTACCAGCATTTGGTAAGAGTGTGTTGTTACTGTTGCTGTTGAGGTGAGTCCTCTCCTTTTGGTTAATCTGCGTAAGAAAGGTGAGCTGAGAAAGCAGCCTCCACAGGCCCAGAGGAGGTGAGCATTCCAGAGATGAAGAAAGACGACATTTGGCTTTTCTGGTGAGTGGGGAGGGTCTCTGCTCACAGCAAAAACAGGCATTTTCTCAAGCATAGGACATCTTCTTGTGTCAGCCTGAGGGGTTTTTAGCCACTCTTGACCCTGAATACGGCGGTGTCTGTGAACTGAAGGAATTCTGCTTCCGTGTTGTTTGGCCGTAGTACTTACGTGAGGCTACATTCTGTTTGACAGATAAAGCCCTCCTCTCCCCGAAGGAAAAAAAAAAATGGAGTGGAGAGGGGGGAGCTTTGTCTTACTACAAAAGTAATATACGTGCATTGTTGAGCATTTGTACTAAGACCACTTCTGACCCCAAACGAGAGGTGTCCTTTCTAAGAACACTTCTCTAGCTCCGACCCTGCAGGCTCGGTTGGGTGCCCTGCAGTTAGATTCAATTTGGACACTGTCTACTGGGAACTACTACAGGCCCCACAGGTTAAGGACGCGGCCCCAGAGGACTGCCCCCACTTCCAGTGCCAGTTGCAAGCCCCGGCTTCTAATGGACGAGTTCCCACGACCCCCTTCACAGGTTACATAATTTGCTAGAACAGCTCAGAAAACTCTGATAAACATTTTACTTACTGTTGCCACTTTATTATGAGGGATACCATTCAGGAACAGCCAGCCGGAAGACGTGTACAGGGTGGGGGTCTGGAGCTTCCATGCCCTCCCGGGGCACACCGCCCTCCTAGCACCTCCCGGGTCCACCAGCCTGGTGTTCTCCAGACCCCATTGTTTAGGGGTTTTATGGAGGTTTAATACGTAGGCATGACTGATTAAAATCACTGGCGGTTGGTGACTGACTCAGCCTTCAGCCCCTCACCCGTCTCTGGAGTTTGGGAGGTGGGGCTGGGAGATCCAAGCTTCTCATCAAGGCTTGGTCTTTCTGGCAACCAGCCCCAGCCAGCCACCCCTGTCTAGGGCCCCACCAAGGGTTGTCTCGTGACAACCAAAGATGCCCCTGTCACTCAGGCCACTCCAGGGGTTTTGGAGATCTGTGCCAGGAACCAGGAGCAAAGCCCAGATGTTTTTCTCGGGTACCACAGTTGTCAAAAAAATCTTTTTTGAGCGAGGTGAAATTTACATGCAGTTAACCATTTTCAAGTCAGAACTTTTCATCTCCCCATTGTCCCCAGCCCCATCTTCTGGTAACCTCTCATCTGCTTTCTCTTCTGTGGGTTTGCCTATTCCGAACATTTCCTGTGAAAGGAGTGGTACAATTGTGTCCTTCTGCGTCTGGCTTCTTTCGCTCAGTGTCGTGGTTGCAAGGTTCCTTCATGTTTGCAGCTGTGTCGGTGCTCCGTGTCTTTTTATGACTGGGTAACGTTCTCCTTATCCTCAGGAGTTAGGTTCTGTAACGTCCCCGCCAACACTGAATTAGTGAAGTTGAGCCACTGTTGCCAGGGGAGGGGAACAAGGGCTGGGCTCCTGGGAGCCTCTGGTCACATGCAGTTCATCGACTGATGGGTCTGTAGCCGTGTGTTCTGGGTGTTTCCGTCTACAGACACCTTGTTGAATGTACACTGTGGCTTCATTAACGCTGAGCTCACGCCAACTGCCGGAACCCAGCTTGTCTGACAAATGTATTTTCTCTGTAAGGCACCTCCCAGCCGGCCTGGGTTTAGGCCTCGACAGCACCTCAGCATCGTGCCTGGGGTGCCTTTCAGACCATAAAATCACCCGCAAAAAGCACAGGAATGTGAAAGCCATGGCCCTGGATATACCACAAGAAGGACACTTGTTTACAGCCCGAGAGCTGAGACAGGAAGGCAGAGCGTCACCTTGTTCGGAGTCAGCTGGGAGCAACCCGGGAGGCTCAGAGTTTTCACCCCTCCGTGCGTGTCTGTGAGTGAATGTGAGAGCCCCAGTGTTGACTGTCGGTTTATAAATAAATTTTAGTGAGTAGCCAAATTCACAAATACGGAATGTGTGAATGGTGAAGATGAACTAGGCTATAATTTGTTTATTTGTTCATCTGTCGGTGGACGTTTGGGCCGTTTCCACTTATTCGCTACTATCCATCGTGCTGCTGTGGACATCCTTGTCCGTGTTCATGTTGGAGTCGGTTTCGATTTCTTTTGGGTGTGTACCTAGGAGTGGAATTGCTGGGTCATGTGGTAATTCTGTCTTTAATCTTTATGAGGAACTGCTGCACTGTTTGCTCCCCTGGGTGCCCCGTTTTATATTCCCACCAGCAGTGTGTGAAAACGCCTCGATGCTTGTTATTTTCCGTTAATTTTTTTTATTATTATGGCCTTTCTAGTGGGTATGAAATGGTATCTCACTGAGATTTTGATTTGCATTTCCTTAAAGACCTATGATATTGAACATCTCACGTGCTTATTGGCCATTTGTATGTCCTGTTTGGAGAAACGGCTACATACATCCTTTGTCCGTTTTTTAATTCAATTGTTTGTCTTTTTGTTGTTGAGTTATAAGAGTTCTTCCTATATTCCAGATAGTAAACCCTTACCAGATGTGTGACTTGACAAATATTTTCTCCCATCCCATAGGTTGTTTTATTATATTCTGATAACGTTCTTTCATGTATAAAAGTTTTTGATTTTTATGAAGTTCAGTTTATCTATTTTTGTTTGTTGCTCACACTTAGAGTATAAAATCTCAGACTCCATTGCCAGATCTGAAGTCGCGAAGGTTTATCCCTGTTTACTTTACTTTCATAGTTTTACATTTTATATTTAGATAGTTCATCCATTTTGAGTTAATTTCGATATATGCCATGAGGTAGGGTCCAGTTCATTCTTTTGCATGTTATTATTCATTTGCCCCAGCACCATTTCTTTAAGAGACTAATCTTTTCCTGTTGAGTTGTTTTAGCATCCTTGCTGAAAATCAGGTGGCCGTAGATGTTTGGGTTTATTTCTGGACTCTCAATTCTATTCCATTGGTCTTCGTGACATTATACTAGTTTTGACTGTTGTAAATTTTTTTAACGATTTATTTATTTGGGAGAGAGAGAGAGCACGCACGCACACGCACAAGCTGGGGTGGGGCAGAGGGAGAGGGAGAAGCAGACTCCCTGTTGAGCAGGGAGCCCAATGCGGGGCTCGATCCCAGTACCCTGGGATCATGACCTGAGCCAAAGACAGACGCTTAACCAATTGAGCCACCCAGGCGCCCCTGATTGTTGTAACTTTTTAAAAAAGATTTTATTTATTTGAGAGGGAGCACAAGCAGGGGGAGCGGCAGGCAGAGGGAGAGGGAGAAGCAGGTTCCCCACTGAGCAGAGAGCCCAACTTGGGGCTCGATCCCAGGACTCTGAGCTCATGACCTGAGTGGAAGGCAGATGCTTACCCAACTGAGCCACCCTGGCACCCCCCCGATTGTAACTTTATAGGAAGTTTTGAAATTAGGAAATGACAGCGCTCCGATTTTGTGGGGGTTTTATTTATTTTTTAATGTGGTTTTGGTTATTTGGGGCCTCTTCAATTCCATATGAGTTTGATGTTTGACTTTCCATTTTTGCAAAAAAAGACCACTAAAATTTTGATGGGGATTGCCTTGAATCTGTAAATCACTTGGGAGACATTACTCTTTTAACGTTATTAAGTCTTCCAGTCCAGGAACATGGAATGTCTTTCCATTTAATTAGGTTTTCTTTAATTAATTTCTGTCAGCAGTCTTTTATACTTTTTAGTATACAAGTCTTTTACCTTCTTATTTAAATTTATTCCTAGGTATTTTATTCTTTTGCATGCTATTATAAGTGGAATTATTTTCGTAATTTTCTTTTTGGATTGTTCATTGATGGTGTATAGAAACACAACTGATTTTTGTGTGCTGATTTTATACCCTGCAACTTTACTGAATCTGTTTATTTTTTTGTGACTTCTTTGGGATTTTCTACACGTAAGATACCATCAGCAAGTGGAGATAATTTTACTTCGTCCTTTCCAATTTGGATGCCCACCTCCCTTTTTTCCCTTCCTCTTGCCTCATTGCTCTGTCTGGGACTTCCATTACGGTGTTGAATAGTAATGGTGAAAGTGGTCCATCCTTATCTTGTTCCTGATCTCAAGTTTTAAAGTTTAAGGCTAGGGGCCCCTGGGTGGCTCAGTCGGTTAAGCCGGCTGCCTTCGGCTCAGGTCGTGATCCTGGGGTCCTGGGATCGAGCCCCACATCGGGCTCCCTGCTCAGCAGAAAGCCTGCTTCTCCCTCTGCCTGCCGCTCTGCCTACCTGTGCTCTCTCTCTCTCTCTGTCAAATAAATAAATAAGATCTTTTAAAAAAATAAATAAAGCTTAAGGCTGAGTTTTCAGTGTTTTGCCATTGAGTGTCGTGTTCGTGGTGGGTTTTTCAGCGATGCGCTTTCCAAGTTAAAGAAGCCCCCTTCTATTCCTAGCTTTCTGAGTGTTTTCATCATGAAAGGGCCTTACATTTTTTCAAATACTTTTTCTCCCTCCATTGAGATAATCATGTGGGTGTTTTTCCTTTGTTTTATTAATGTGCCATATTATGTTTTAATTGGTTTTCTTACACTGAACCACCCTTGCATTCCTGGGATAGATAGCGGTTATGTATAACCTTTCTTTATTTAAATTCAATTAGACAACTTACAGTACCTCATTAGTTTCAGGTGTATAATCTTTTAAGTGTGATATTGGATGCTAGTATTTCTTTGAGGATTTTTTATTTGCAGGGAATATTGGGCTGTTGTTTTCTTGTGGTATCTTTGTCTTCAGTATCGGAGTAATGCTGGCTTCATAGAATATGTTAAGAAGTATTTATTCCCTCCTCTTCTGTTTTCAGAAGGGTTTGAGTAGAATTGGTATTAATTCTTTGAATGTTTGCTAGAGTTTACCAGTGAAACCATCTGGTTCTGGACTTTTCCCTAATGACGTTGAGCATGGTTGAGCATGTTTTCATATGCTTATTTGTCATTCTCTCTAATGAGGTGTCTGTTCAAAGTGTCTGTCATTTTCTAAAAGTTGAGTTGTCTGTTTTCTTACCGAATTTGTGAGATTTCTTTGTATTTCTGGATGTCAGTCCTTTAGATACTTTCATTTGATGGCTTGTCTCCTCAGTCTGTCGGCAGTGTCTTGCAAAGAACAGAAGTTCTTGATTTTGATGAAGTCCATTTTATTGATTTTGCCTTTTCTGGTTTGTGGCATGTGGGTGTTCATGTGTGTCTGTGATACAATATTTGTCATTTTAGCCATTTTTAAGTGTACCATTCAGTGCCCTCGAGCACATGTACAATACCGTGCAACCATCACTGCTATTTCCAGAGCTTTTTGATCATCCCAAATAAAACCAAACCAGTGAAAGAATAACCTCCCCTCCCCCTGTCCCTGGTAACCTCTGTTCTACTTTCTGTTTCTCTGAACTTGCTTACTGTAGGTAGCTCGCACACGTGGAATTGTACAATCCAGGCCCTTTGTTAGTTGGCACTCTTCACTGCGCATCGTGTCCTCAGGGCTCATCCATGTTGTTGCGTGTGTCAGTGCCTTGTTTTTAAAAGGTGAATAGTATTCTATTGTGCAGATGTACCCACCACATTTGGCTTTTCCATGTATCTATCTATAGCTACTTGGGTTGCTTCCACATTTTAGCTACTGTGAACACTGCTGTTAGGAACTGAGTATAGAAATACCTCTTTGAGATCCTGCTTTCACTTCTTTTGGTTATATATCCGGAAGTGCAATTACTGGAACATAAAGTAAATCTATTTTTAATATTTTGAGGAACCACCATGCTGTTTTCCACCACAGCTGTACTCTTGCGAGGTCGTCGAGTACAGTGGCCAAGAAAGAATTCTTGAGACGCTGTATGGTGCAACTTAGTAAGTTTATACAGGGACAGGACCCGTGGGCAGCAAGAGCCGCACTTCTGTATGAAGCTGGTGGTTATGTGCTTAGTGCTCAAGGGGGAAGGGACGTGCAAGGCGTATTAGATCATAAATGTTTTCTTCAAATTTCTGCTCGTAAACCTGCTTTCGCAAGATTTCTCTGGCGCTTATCACTCAGTTCGACATTAACTATCGGTGAGATGTATAGGCAGTCATGAGACCCTTTAAGAACGTAGCAACCAGCACATATCTGATCCCTATCAGAACTATTATAGGTCAGCCTTCTGGACTAAAGGTGAACATTTTTCTGCTTCTATCCCTCATCAGTATTGAAATTTTAACAACATGAAGTCTTCCAGTCCACGAACATGGATGTCTTTCCATTTATGTGCTCTTTAATTTCTTTCAGCAGTGTTTTGTGGTTTTTATTGTATAATTCTTTTACCTTCCTGGTTAATTCCTAAGTATTTTATTCTTTTTGATGCTATTGTAAGTAGATTTGTTTTCTTAATTTGTTTTCACTTTGTTCATTGTTAGTGTATAGAAATGCAGTTGGTTTTTTGTGTTGATTTTGTATCCCATAACTTTGCTATTTTATTTATTAGTTCTAACCGTCTGTGCGTGCGCGCGCGTGTGTGTGTGTGTGTGTGGCGTCTTAAGATTTTCCACATATAAGAGGTTATCATCTGCTAACAGATAATTTTACTTTTTCCTTTCCAATTTAGATGCCTCTTTTCTTTTCTTTTTCTTGCCTAGCGCTCTGGCCCCGACTTGCAGCGCTGTTTTACGTAGAAGTGGTGAGAGGCATTCCTGCCTTGTTGCTGATCTTAGAGGAAGAGGGCTCAGTCTTTCACCATTGAGTGTGATGTTGGCTGTGGGTTTTCCATATGTGGCTTTTATTATGTTGAGGTAGTTTCTTTCTGTTTCTAGTTTGCTGAGTGTTTTTTTTTTTTTTTAAGATTTTATTTATTTATTTGACAGAGAGACACAGCGAGAGAGGGAACACAAGCAGAGGGAGTGGGAGAGGGAGAAGCAGGCTTCCCGCCCAGCAGGGAGCCCGATGCGGGGCTCGATCCCAGGACCCTGGGATCATGACCTGAGCCAAAGGCAGACGCTTAACGACTGAGCCACCCAGGCGCCTCCAAGAGTGTTTTTTTTTTTTTTTTTTTTATCACAGAAGGGTGTTGAATTGTGTCCAATGCTTTTTCTGCAGTTATTGAGATGATCATGTGATTTTTGTTTTTTTTAATATTGCTACACCTCAGATCATTTTATACTTAGGAAGAAAGTATTTAATGATAACCTAGGCCAGGGGCTGTGTAGCTCCCATGATCCTCACACGGCCCTTCAAAGGGGTAGGTCCCATTTTACAGGTGGGAAAATGAAAGATGAGGGAAGTTAACCTGCCCAAGATTCCACAGCTAGGATGGGGGAGAGCCCAGAGCGGTCTGCTCTCGTCTTACTCTCTGAGTTTGGCCTTCATTTTTCTTTTGCTTTTCCGTGGTACTTAAATGGGTATGTGTTTGTTGGTCTCAGGTCTGTCTCTCCCACTAGAGTGTGAGCTCTCGAGGGCAGTGCCCCGTCAGTCATGCTCTCTGCTCCGTGCTGGCCTGCAGCACAGAGATAGCACGGGGTAAATGTTTGTGGACTGAGTGACTAAATGGACAGACCAGACGGATTCTGGAGGGGCAGCTGGGTGCGTCAAGAAGCCTTGTGACACGACAGGCACCCCCCCTTTTTTAAAACTGAGGTGAAATCCGTAGAACAGAAAAGTAAGCAGTTTCAAATGAACAATTCAGTGGCGTTTTAGTGCATTCACCACGTTATACAACCACCACCTGTATCTGGTTCCAGCATATTTTCTTCAGCCCACAAGGGAAGCCTGTCCCCAGTGAGCAGTTGCTCCTCACGTGACCTTTAGTGTCTGGCTCCTTCCACTTGCTGGAACAGGTACTGTAACTTGTATCGGAACGCCGGTCTTGTTCACGGCTGAATAACATTCCGCAGTGTGGCCATGTCCCCGTTTGTCTCCCCACTCATCCGCCGATGGACATGTGAGCTGTGGGCAGTTTTTGGCTGTTGTCAGTTGTCTGCTGTCACGAGCACGTATGTGCGTGTGCTTGTTTGAACACCAGTTTTCCATTCCTTTGGGTAGATACCTAGTGGAGTCGCTGGGTCATATGGTATTTCTCTTTAGCTTTTTCTTTTTCTTTTTCTCTTTTTTTAAGTCATTTCCATGCCGGACGTGGGGCTTGAACTCACGACCCTGAGATGAAGAGTCGCACGCTCTTCCAGCTGAGCCAGCCGGGCGCGCCAGTGTTTAACGTTTTAAGGGACCACCAAACTGCTCCCCACAGTTGCTGCATCATTTTGCTTTCCTGCCAGCAGTGTGTGAGGGTTCCAGTTTTCTCCGCATCCTTGCCAGCGCTTCCTTCCTTTGTTAACTTAATAGTTTTTCCAGTCATGGCCATCCTAGCGGGTGTGAAGGGTGAAGTGGTATCTCATTGTGGTTTTGAATTGCATTTTCCAGAGTGACCAATAAGGCCAGGCATCTTTTCGTGTGCTGGTTGGCCAGTTGCAGATCTTTGAAGAAAGATGTATTCAAGTCTTTTGCCCATCTTTTAATGTCTTTTTGTTGTTGAGTTGTAAGAGTTTTGTATGAAAGTAAGAGTTTTGTATGAATTCTGGCTAGGTCCCTGTCTTTAAACGCTGACAGCAAAGCATGTTATTTGGCAGAAAGAACGGACAACATGAACATCCCCAAGTTGGGAGCTCAAGGTCATCATCTAGGGGGATCCAGACGGTTACCCTCTAATCCCATGTTGACCCAGAAGCCTGTATGAGCTGTGGCTGATTTATTCCTGTGGAAAGTGAACTCTAGAGCATTGGGAGTGGCCTGGGAGAGCACGCTCGGGCTGCCCCAGGACAAGGCAGTGTGTTTAGGACAGGTAAATTGGTTCCTGGGTGTCCTAGGACCAATCAAGTGAGCAGAGTTTTGCTGAAATGCTCCCTTTATATCTGCATGTTGTCTTGGAAGTGGCCAGATGCATTTGAAGCCCTTCTCTCTCTCTTTTTTCTTTTTTAAAGATTTTATATATTTACTTGACAGAGTGCAAGAGAGCACAAGCAGAGGGAGCGGCAGGGAGAGGGAGAAGCAGGCTTCCTGCTGAGCAGGGAGCCCAATTCAGGACTCCATCCCAACTCCAGGATCATGACCTGAGCCAAAGGCAGGCGCTTAACTGACCGAGCCACCCAGGCGCCCCAAGAAGCCCTTCTTGTTTCAGTGTGTGAATTACATTTCATACAGTGGCTGTCCAGTAGAAATATATAAGCCCCCTATGTAATTAAAGTGTTTTTAGTAGCCACATTAAAAAGGTCAAAAAAGAAACAGGTGAAATTAGTTTTAATTATGTTACTTAACCCAGTATATCTAAAACATTATCATCTCAGCATTAATCGGTATTTTTGAATTCCTGAGATATTTTGTATTCTTTTTTCATACTAAGTCTTGGAAATTTGGTATGTGTATTACACGTACTGAATCATGTCAATTTGGACACGAAATTTTATCAGGAAGACTTGACCTATATTTAGATTCCATGAAATTCACATTCGAAGAAAGGAGTAAATTCACAAACTCAGGTTGCTCCAGACGTACATAAAGGTCTTTCACTAGCAGCCGAGTACGGACTGTCTCATGGTCCAGGATTTTTTTTTTTTTTTGTAACTTTTAATTTTGAAATAATTTTAGAAACACAGAAGAGTTCAGAGATTGTAGAGTCCTCATGTTCTCCACACCCCGCTTCCCTAATGTTTATCTTTCCCATGACTGTGGCACACGGTATTAATTTGGATTGGTAGACTTTATTAACAGACTTGGGATTTCCCTGTTTTCTAGTGTTCTTTTTCTGTTCTGGGATCTACTTCAGGATCCTACAGTGCATTTAGCATCATGTCTCTTTTGCCTCCTTCAGTCTGTGATGGTTTCTCTGCTTTTCCTTGTCTTTTCTGACCTTGACGTTTTAAAAATACTCTAGCCATGCATTTTGAAGAATGCCCCTCAAATTGGGTTTGTTTGGTGTTTTCTTATGATTGCATGGGGTTGCAGATTTTGGTAAGAAGACCACAGAGGTGGGCGCCTGGGTGGCTCAGTTGGTTAAGCGACTGCCTTCGGCTCAGGTCATGATCCTGGAGTCCCTGGATCGAGTCCCGCATCGGGCTTCCTGCTCGGCAGGGAGTCTGCTTCTCCCTCTGACCCTCCCCTCTCTCATGTGCTCTCTCTCATTCTCTCTCTCTCAAATAAATAAATAAAATCTTTAAAAAAAAAAAAAAAAAAACACACAGGGGAAGAGCCCCCCCCCCCCCGCCATTATATCGTACCAGGGAGGACCTGATATTAACTTGACTTATTACTGCGGACGTTAACCTCAATCCCTTTGTTAAGGTGCTGTCAGGCTTCCCTGCTGTAGTTAGTGTCTCTTTCCATACTCTGCTAGTTATTAGAAGCGAGTCAAGTCCAGCCCACACTCAAGCGGAGAGAAATTAAGCTCCACATCCTGGTGGTATCGTTCAAACCACCATGGTAACTAGTATCTATTTGGAGGAGATACTTTGAAAGTACGCAGTTAACCTGTTTCTTTGTCAAGTTTCATCTGCTAGTTTTAGCAGTCCATCAGTGGTGTTCTGTGCTGATCTGTTTCTTTCATTTCTTTCATTATTCATTGGAATTTTTCCGCAAGGAAGTGTCCTTTCTCCCCCATCTATGTACTCATTCACTCATTTATTTATATCAATATGGATTCATGGATATTTGGTTCTTTTCTTTGGATTATAACCCAGTCCATTATTTTCAAACTGTTCTCACTCTGGCCAATGGGACCTCCCTCAGGGGGGGCCCTGTGCCTTTTTGGTACATTCCCGTGGTTTTGGGGGTCCTTTCCTCACTTTCAGGCACCACAGGGTGCTCAGGTTTGTCTTGGGTTTCCCTGCCCCAGCCCTAGAATCGGCCACGTCTACAGGGGCCCTACTCCCTGTTATTAAAGAGTGGGACGTGAAAGCCAGGGTCTGGGAGTGAAGTGTGCTTTTGCTCCTGGGGCATCACTGCGTTTGGGCCTCTCCTGTGACAGACCTGGGGAATATATGCACATATCCAGTTGACCCTTGAACACGTTTGAACCGTGTGGGTCCACTTAGATGTGGGGTTTTTTTGGATTAACACCGTTCAGGACCGTAACTGTATTTTTTCTTCCTTATGATTTTTTAAAGTAACGTTTTCTTTTCTCTAGCTTACTTTATTGTTAAAGAACACAGTATATGATAATATAACATTGGTCAACAGTAGGCTATTAGTCATTAAATTTTGGGGGGGAGTCAGAAGTTTATATGCAGATTTTTGACTGCCGGGGGAGCTGCAGGGAGATCGGTGGCCCTAAGCCCTGCCCTGGTCAAGGGTCACCTGTGCTCACTGCCTCCGCCTGCGTGCTACTTCTGTGTCCGTCTTGTTGGCACGTACATCACAGTAACCATCAGCTCACACCAGTGCCTGCGCCAACAAGCCTCTTCTAGCGTTCTCCCTCCAATTGCTTAGTTTAACTTTCTCCGAGGGGAGACACCTGAGCCTCGCTATCTATAATGTATTTGCTTATTGTTGAACTCCAGGGGACTGGGAAAGTAAGTTTCTGAATTGCTGACCAGTACTCCTGGGAGAAATAAATTTACCAGCTGGGGTGCAGTGACTGCGTGTAGTTTTTTTTTGGTCTTGGGCCTTCTGGTATCTTTGGGCTGAAACACGGCTTCTTCACTAGGTCATATATGACAGCTCTGTCCCTCCATCTTGTCGGTGTGGTTATGTCTACATGTGTAGTATGGTTAGATTCATTCGTCACGGTCTACATTCCGTCTTGGACCCCTCCTCCTGCCCGTCTGGTTATTATTATTATTGTTTTGGTTTGTTTGTTTTCAGTGAAATTCACTCTGGGTTTTGACATGCGGTCATGCATCCGCCACAACAGTGTGCAGAGCAGTTCCAGCCTCCCCCAACCCCCTCCCGCTGTCCCTTTGAAGTCAGTCCCCTTCCCCCCTCGTCCCTTGTAAGCACTCATCTGTTTCCCATCCCTGTAGTTTGGCCTCTTCCAGATTGTCATAGAAATGGAACCACACAGCGTGCAGCCCTTTGTCTATACAGAATGTGCTGGAGATCATCCGTGTCGTTGCCTGAACGTGGGGCTCGTTCCTCTTTGTCACGTGGCTGCGCTGCGCTTCGTTTACCCGTTTGTGGTGTCAAGGACATCGCAGTTGTTTCCGGTTCTGGGTGATTATGAATAAAGTTGCCGTAAACATCCCCATGCCCGTTTTTGTGTGAACATAAGTTTTCAGTTCACGTGCATAATGATCCCTGTTGGTGTGGGGTCGCCGGGCGCGCGGAGTGGCAATGTTTGGCTTGGTAAGGCGTACCGGCAGCCAGCTGTCCGCGGTGCCCTGCGTTCCGGCCCGCGCTCCGCGCGGCCGCTTGTCTCCGCCTGCTTTTCTCAGGGGCTTGTGTAGTCGTAGCTCTCTTGTTTAAAAAACAGCTTTATGGAGATATAATTCACATGCCATATAATTCGTCCATTGCAAGTGTACATTCCATTGGTTTTTAGCATATTCGGAGTTGGGCAACCATCACCACTAATTCCAGAACATTCCCTCACCCACAAAGAAACTGTCCCCATTAGCAGTCACTCCTCATCTTCCCTCCCTCTAGTTCCTCACAACCACTAATCTACTTTTTAGCTATAGATTTGCCTGTTCTGAACCTTTCATATAAATGGAACCGTACAGTATGTGGCCTCTTCTGACTGGCATCTTTTATTTAGTGTAACGTCTTCAAAATTCATGTGCGTTGTAGCACGCATCAGTATTTTATTCCTCTTTATGGTTGGATATATTTCATCATACAGATGGACCACGTTTTGTTGATCTGTTTGTCAGTTGAGGCATTGTTTTCTGCTATTAGCGATTTTGTGTACAGGTTTTTGTGTGCATAGATGTTTTCACTTCTTTGGGGCACATCCATAGGAGTGGAATTGCTGGATCATATGGTAATTCTAGGTTTCATTTTTTGAGGAACTGCTGTACTTTTTGCCAGAGGAACTGCACCATTTTACCTTCCCACCAGCAGCGCATGGGTCCCAAAGCCTCTCCACATCCTCACCTTCACTTCCTGTCCTTTTCGTTCTAGCCATCCTAGTGGATGTGAACTAGTATCCCTAAACCCAAATCTGAATCCCTAAACCTAAATCATTAGGTTTTGATTTGCGTTAACCTGCTGGCTGATGACACTCAGCATCTTTTCATGTGTTTGTTTGCAGTTCACATATTTCCTTTGGTGAAGTGTTCAGAACTTTAGAGGTTGTTTTTTCTGTTGTTATTTGGGTTGTTTTCTTATTGTTGGGTTTTAAGGGTTCTTAATATACTTTGGATACAAGTATCTTAGTACTGCCAGGGTATTATGGGGGACTCATTCAGAAAGAGCTGGGGAATGTGTAGGGAAAGGCTTCCCTTAGGAAGCCAGGTTTACTCTGAGAGTTGCGGGTGGGTAGGGGTTGATGGGGTGGAGAGTACCAGGAGACACCCTTCCAGATGAAAGTGTTGCAGAATTTTTTTTCCCCATCGGTGCCCGCAGTTCTTGGTCACGCTACTTGGAAGAATGAAGCGGTAGACCAGACAGAGTGGGGGGGGCAGCAAAGCAAGATTTATTGAGCGATAGCAAAGTGATAGTACAAAGCTCCCAAGGAGGGAGGGGACCTGATGGGGTTGCCACCAGAGTTTCAAAGTCTAGGGGTTTTTATGGGCTTGTTGGCAAGGGCTGTTTAATCTGATCAACCCTCCCTGAGCCTGTCATCCAACCAGATTTTTGTCTCCTATCTATCATATGGGAAAGGGTGGAGGACTCCTTCCAGGATGGTGTAAAATCCTCCTAAGGGTGGTTTCCTCTTAGGGCCGGGGGCCTTGTCCATGCCTGCCTGCCTTCCAACTATCCTTCGTCAAAAGCAGCTGCACTGTGGAGGTGGAGAATCAGGGGCATTTGGGTTCTGAAGGGAGGCTGGGTGGTTGGCAGGGCAGCTTAACCCAGGCACATCAGGAAGCCATTGGAGTGTGCTAGCTGGGGGTGGGGGGTGCTACTTTCTTCGTAAAAAGCCCTCTCAGGCCTGTGTGTGGGGAGTGGGTGTGCTGTTAGACCCTCAGTGAAGGGTCGAGCCCCCTGATGCCTCTGGGTTCATCTGCCTCTGGTCAAGGCTCCAGAATGCTCAGCAGAGTGCCCATCTCATGCCCGTCCCAGATTGTGTTGTGGCAGGGTCACATTACAGAGCAGATCTGTGTCCACGTTTCCCAGAAGTAATTCAGTGGCTGCCAAACAGGAAGTACTTGTCTGTCCCAGATGGGGGTTGGGGCTGGGGAGTTGGGGCCCTATAGTGTCCACATGGGAGGGAGACTCTAGGGCTTGGTCTTGGGCATGGTGAACAGGTGTGGGGGATGGACCTGGGGGGGGGCGCTGCCCCTCCCTGAGCATGTGACCCCTGAGGATGTGACCTATGCCCTTCCCTCCCGCCCCTCCCTGGGCTAGGACCAGCTCTTGCGGCTTCCTTCAGTTTCGTGAGTTGGTGGCCCCATGATTTACCTGTTTTCACGGCACGTTGACCTTGGCTTGGAGTTGCTGTTTTGGTTTGGTTTTGAGTCATTAGCTGAGGCCAGCAGCTGGACTCAGTAGTTGTTCTAGATCTAAGGCATTGT
The DNA here is from genome assembly GCF_002201575.2 of Neomonachus schauinslandi. Taxonomy (NCBI): domain Eukaryota; kingdom Metazoa; phylum Chordata; class Mammalia; order Carnivora; family Phocidae; genus Neomonachus; species Neomonachus schauinslandi. The sequence continues at coordinate 210,083,907 of NC_058403.1, forward strand.
TTGATGTGACTTCGTTTTCCTTGGGAATCCTCGTAGATCTGATTTTTTTCTTTTTCAAAGTCAAGCTGGTTCCTCTTAGTCCTGAGTTTCTGGCTTGGGGTGATTGGCAAGCCCGAGAGGAGAGAAGGCAATCAGCTGTGAAATGGTTTTCTACGCTCTCTCCTTTCTCCTGCAGCACCCGCCTGGGCCAGAGGCCCCGCCTGCGCCCTGTGGGTGTTTGTCAGGGAGTCACCGCTGGCCTGGGCTCATTTTGGTGTTGAACTTGCAGCTCGACTGCTTCATGGTAAGATGTACCGTTGATGTAGTAACACACTCTGGGAGGAGGAAAAACCTATCAGGTGTGCACGCTGACTTTAAGAGATAGCTCAATTTTTAGAAGTGGTCAAGTGTAAACAAGTTCATTTTGGTTATTTGCTGCTAATATTAGACATTCTCTCTGCCCTCCACCCCCACCCCCTATAACAAGCTATTATTGGACAGTGAGCCCCAGCCGTCACTAACTCTCCGTGGCTTTACTCAAAGGCTACTACTATCTGAGGTCAGAGGAAGGGCATTTTGTACATTTTATTAGGAAGTTTGCATGGTTTTATTTGGAAGGGTTTTTTGGTTTTGTTTTAAAGTAAGTTAAAACAGCGCTTGCCAGCTTCCGAGCCATAAGCCCTCAGAGGCATCTTCTTGGACACATCCTGGCTGACTTGTGTTCTGTGGAAATAGCCGTGTAGACAGTGTGGTAGGATTGGCAACAAGCTGGTGGGGGTCCCAGGGCCACCTAATCCTGCGCCCTTCCGCTCCCTCTCCCCCCCCCCCCCCACAGTGGAAAGGGCCCTGGCCTGTGAAGACCCTCTCCCTTGGGCAGGGCGGGGCTATTCCCACCTGCCCTCAGTTTAAATTGAGACTTGGTGTGTAAGAGCCGGCCTTGAGTGATTGGGTGGGGAACTCACATTCTCCCCTCCCAGCTTGCCCCCCTTCTAGGGTCACCACCATCTCGGCCCTTTGCCCATTCGTGGGTCAGCTTTTGGGGGCTCCGCAGAGCTCAGGAGGCAGGCAGCCCTCTGCGGAGCCGGCTGCCGGCGACTCCTGCGTGCAGGGACAGTTGGCCGGTTGATGCCGCCCAGGGGGCCCAGCCTCACGGGGCGGCGGGGGGGTGGGGGAGGTGAGGGGGCGCGGTGCCGAGGAGCCAGAGCAGGAGGGACATTGTGCCGGGCGACCGACCCAGGGAAAGGTCAGGGGGCTGCCGAGTTGTGACAGGCCATGTGAATGCCAGCCCGCTATGCAGCTAGGATTGTCTTTCCCTGTAGTAGCCTTCTGTTCCTCCGTGGGGGACCCCAGAAGCACCTCTGTTTCCTAGAGGGCAGTGTCTGGAGCAGCGCAGAGAAGCACCTCAAAAGAGCAAATGTGTGTGAGGAGAGGCTCAGCCTGACCCCAGGATGCTGGGAGGGACAGTCTACCCTCCAGCTTGGCTCCCTAACCAGTGCCTTCTTCTGGGCTCCTTGAGAAGGGGATGGAAGAATTGGCCTGGAGTCACCTTCCCTGAGAATCTTTCCTGACTGATTAATGCGTTTCCTGTAAAGATAGGAATCATGTAACTGAGTCATTCGTACTGTCACCCCCCAAAGTGAGGGAGGGGTGCAGATGAGTAGGGTCGGACAGGCTGTAATGTCAACATTAGCCCACCCCTGTGCTCACTCGGGGCCAGGCTCTGGGCTCATACGGCCTCTGTTCTGACTTTGAGAAAGGTGGTCCTGTGTTCATCATGGCAGAGCAGTTGTGGGGAGGGCAGGAGGCGGGCCCAGGCTGATGCCACCTTACTGGCCAGAGCCACAGTCTTCTCCCTTCTTCCCTTGTACACTCAGAACCCTGTGGTTTTGTTTCCTCCCCTCCTTGAGGCTCAGAGAGGTGGAGTGGCTTGTCCAGGGTCACACAGTGGGTCAGTGGCAAAGTTGCTTTGGCATCCAGAAGGTCTTGGACCCCAAGGCCCATGGTTTTCAGCCCACATTGCACTGTTTTCCTTAAGCCTTTTTTTTTTTTTTAAGATTTTATTTATTTGACAGATCACGAGAGCAGGAACACAAGCAGGGGGAGTGGGAGAGGGAGAAGCAGGCTTCCCGCCGAGCAGGGAGCCCGATGCGGGACTCGATCCCGAGACCCTGGGATCATGACCTGAGCCGAAGGCAGACGCTTAACGACTGAGCCACCCAGGCGCCCTTCCTTAAGCCTTTTAAAGTCACTTTTCTGCATCTAACTACAGAGGTGATGTGTGTGGGCTGCAGGGAATCGGAGTCCTCTCTCCAGTCTGTCTCCTTGAAGTAACCATTGTAAGCAATTAGTGAAGTACTTCTAGAAACAGTTTTTTTGTGTGGGGTGTCTGTGTGTGTGTGTGTGAGAGAGAGAGACAGGGAGGGAGGGAGATGCATTTTTAAACAAATATCTTTGGACCTCCCACATCAGGACCCCTAACTCTACCTCGTTGTTTATGATGGCTGCGTGGCGCACCCTCTAGCTTAGACCTGCTGTCATGTCCCTGATGGGCACCTCTAGGCCTCTCCCTTGAGGAATGCCTTGGGGACCCTCCTTGAACATCGGAGTCCTGGAAGCGGGACTTCAGGTGTGGTGGTGGGGGCTCCCCATGGTACTCCCCTTGCTCTCTTTCCCCGGGCGGTGGGAGGCCCGTGACCGTGAGAACCGGGCCGGGCCGGGCGGGGCTGTGTCCACAGGAAGAGGAAGACGCCAGAGGCTGTGGTCCGTGGACTTGAGCGCCTGACCTCTGTTGGTTCCATGTGGCCTTGACAAATGATTAAATGCCACCAAACCTCAGTTTCCTCTCCTGACGTATGGTGAGAGCAGTGACGAACTCCTAGAGCATTTGTGAGCCTCAAGGAAGGTGCTAGCTAAAGCCTGTGGTGCAGCGCCTGGCCCCGGGGGGCTCCCTGAGTGGTGCTGGTGGCAGGGTGGCCGCTTGAAGCAGAGAGCGAAGCATTCACCAGGTGGCCCAGGAGGATCCCAGGGGACTCAGGGATGGAGGGTTTTGTTGGCTTCATCTGGGCTCCGTGAGGGGCACTGTGTGTGCCCTTGTCCCCAGAACCAGGAGAGAGTCCGTTCGTAGTAGGCGGTCAGCAGATGCCCAGGGGCAGAGCTGTGAGCAGGGCTGGGTGTTAAGAGTCTGTTAATACAGAAAACTTAAAAAATATCTGCAGAAGTAGAGAGAGTAGCAGAACAGACCACGGCAGAGCACCTCCCCCCACCCGAGCAGTTACGCACTTGAGTACAGTGCTATTTTCATTTCTAGCCCCGGGATTATTTTGAAGTAAGTCCAAGACATCCTGTCTTTTAATCTGTAAATATTTCCATCTGTGTCTGTAAACGATAAGACTCTTCTAAAAGTATCTAGCCACAATGTCATCATAGCTGGGAAGGAACAAATTAACAATTCTTAATATCAAATGTCCAATGTCAGTTTTTTTTATTATCACGTATATATATGTTTTAATAATTTATTCAAATCAGGATTCAGGTAAGGTCGGTCCATAGTGGCTGGTTGCTGCGTTTCTTAAGCTTCTTTAAATCTTGTCTGTCTCTCCATCTCTCTCTTTCTCTCCCTTGCAAAGCATTTTAAGAAGCATGTGTATGGTTTGTCCCATGGGGAGGTTGCTGATTGCAGCCCTGTAAACTGGCAGTTAGATATGGGGCCACGATCAGATTCACGTTTCACTATTTTATGAACCCTGGGGCTTCTAACAGGGGTATGGCAGACAGGCCCTGAAAGAGAAGTGTGGGCAGGGCCCAGATAGCAAGGACACAGCCCCGAGGCCCTCCTCAGCTGGTGCGTTCTGGGCCGCCGGGAGTCTGGCTGCACACAGGGGTGAGGCTGAGAACCTGGGGGTCCTCCAGGGCCAGCCCTGCCGGCTGCAGAAGAGGATGGGGCCCGGGGTGGCCAAGGGGCAGCAGCGGAAACCACAGGTCTGGTCAGCCAGCCCCACGGCTGTGGGCCATTGGCCTTGGCACGGGCCCGTGCCAGCCGTGGGCCTTGGCCGGGGCTCCCGTGGCCTGGACTGCCCGAACGCTGTGGACGAGTCCACGCGCTCCAGGTTTGGGCGCTGGCACCAGTTAGGCCAGTTCCTCTGCGTCTTAGTTTGCTGAGTCTAGAGAGAGACGCTGGCCTGTGGCCAGTATCCTGGATGGTGGGTGGCCGCCTGCGAGCCGCGCTCATCTTTGCTGAGATTGGGGCACCTGTAGGATCTGGCTGGAATGACAAGGATGTTGCTTTTGGGACTGTGGGCCCAGCACACCCTGAACTTGGCTGCTCCTCACTGAACACGTTGCTGGCTCTTGGAGGCATTGTCAGGCAGGGGGCGTCACAGGCCGGAGGTCTCATCCCAGGTCACCAGTGCCGGACACACGGTGGGCACCCAGGGGAAGGCCTCCGCCCGGCCCACGTGCTGCGTGCCCACCTCTGGGGAGCCCTAAAGCACTCCTCCTACTTTGCTTCAGGGGCCAGGGCTTAATGCAGCCTGCCCAGAGTGAGTCCCGGCTCTCTGCGCCCCGCCTGTGTGGCCCCAGGCAGCTCGTCTGCCTCTTCCAGTTTCTTCATCCGGGAAGTGGGGTCGCGGAGAGCACCCGTGTCTCGGCCTGTGAAGCAGTCGTATGTGTTAAGTGCTTAGAGAAGTGCCTGGCCATGGTAAGCGCCGGTGAATGCTGGGCACCCTGGGCTCGGCACCGGGCCTTCTGCCTCTCTCCACCCCCGTGTGCGGTAGATAGGGCCGCAGATCGGCCTTTCGTAGTCCCCGTGAGCTCCCCTTTTCCTGCTGGCGAATCCTGCAGCTTCAGTCACCGTCTGTCTGCTGGGTCTCCCAGGTGACCTCCTACAGCCTAGAGCTCTTTCTGGTAAAGCTGTAGCTTCCCTTTCTCGAGGGCACCAAGCTGAGGCGATTAGATGCCTTGTCTCATCCAATACTCCCACTCGTAGTTGAAGAAACCGAGGCTTAGGGAGGATGGGCCTCATGACCAAGTCCGGGCAGCCCGTGAGAGGTGAGCCCCCGTCCTGGTCTAACCCCGTGCTCACGGGGGGCTGTCAGGGATGTCCAGCTGCCTGCCCACGTCCTGCTGGCGTTCCCCGAGGCCCCCGGCCACCCTCCCCTCCCTGACATGCTCCCTTAGCTGAGTTCCTTCACGTGTGCGGCTCTGTTGCGCTGAGTCCACTCACAGAATTTTTGGGGAAATAGTGAAACATCTACAGAAGTAGGAGGAGTGCTTTAACAAGTCCCCGTAGCCACCCGCTGGGTCTAGCACTTTCCGCGTGTGGCCCTGACACCGTGATTTCATGTGTCCCTGTTTCAGAATGTGTCTCTTAAAAGATGAGAACTGCTTTTTAATCATACAATAATATCAGTATCACACCTACAAATTAATATTCCTGAATATCCAGTGTTTCAAGTTTTTTTTGTTTGAATCAGATCTAGATAAGACCAACACATTGTAATTCATGAGTTTGTCTTGTAAGTTCCTTTTACTGTGAAAAGGTATAAAGTAGGGAAGAATCTCCTTATACCATTGCTTTTCTTTGCAATTTACTTGTTGAAGCAACCGGGTCATTTGTCCTGTAGAGTCTGGTATCACCTGGCTTATTGTTGCTTTTGGACCTGCTTTTGTTATACGCCATCCTCTGATTTGTACGTTCCCGGTTAGTTTGAACTTGAATCTGGAGCTGAAGTCCTCCCTGGAAGGTGGTACGTTGGCCTTGTGGGTGGCCTGTGTTTGTGGTGTTGGCTGCAGTGGATGGACAGTGCCCCGGTCACTGACCCGTTAGGAGGGACAGAACAGTGGTGCCCGCATTCCTTCTGCACGCATTAGCTGGACTACATCCCTGCAGTCTGCCTCCCAGATCTTCTGTGTTTACCTCGTGGGAAGGCAGGAGAAATGCTTGGTGTGGATTTTTTTTTTTTTTTTTTACTCCCTTTATTTGCCAGGTTCAAACCCTGCCCCCCCATAGTGGCATCCTGCAGGCCCGAGGGTGTTTGCTTCCTGGGACACAGATCTGGGCTTGTTCTTTCTGAGCCCAGATCCCCCTGTAGACCCCTCTGCCCCCAGGATGTGGCCAAGGCCATCCATCTCTCCAGGTCACCTCTTGCCACCACTGTCCCCCGTCCCGTTCCAGCTATAGCCATATGGACTCTCGGGGCTCTAGAAAGGACTCTGCTGTGGCCTCTGCAGCTTCTCCCCACCCCCTTCTTCATTGACTCATGGCCCCTCTCTCAGCCTGGCACAGCCTCCAGGGAACCTTCCTGGCCCCCTCTCCACCCCCACTATTGGGTCGTGCTCCGCTCTTGCCCATCTTAACATTTCATTCTTTTGACAAAAATGTCTTGTGTGCAGGACAGGGGTCCCCACAACCCTTGCCTCCAAGGGGTTCCCAGTTTGGTGGGGACACATCCCCGCTGTGACAAGTGCCTCCACGAGGTTGGCACAAAACCGTGCAGGCACAGAGGAGAGGCATCAGCCGCATTCGGGGGTGTAGCAGAAGCTTGACATGGGGGCTTCTTTCTCTTCCTTAACAAGCAGTTGGAAAGCAGCTGGCTGATGGCCTGGAACAGAGATCCGCATGGCTCTCCTCCATGCTCTTCCCAGGATTGCTGACCTTCCAACTAGGCAAGAGGAATAATGATGCTGAGCCTTTCTCTTCACACTTAGTGTTTGACTTGGGAAGGCAAGCACTCCCTAGGCTGACCTCATTACACCTCATCACTCAGACCAGGCCACGTGTCCACCTTGGGCCAGGGAACAGTTTCCAAGTCTGCTTTAGATGGGCTGGGGGTGGAAACCATTCTTGTTGACCCCAAGGGCTGCTGGGGGGAGGGTGAGGCCAGGGTTACCTCACTGGTTGGCATTGCCTTGGGAAGGCCTCTTTACTTGTCTTCTCTGCACTGGACTTCAGGCTCCCAGAAGGCAGAGTCTGCGACTCTTTCGTTCGACAGGTGCATCTTCTACCTGTGGCCTAAATGGGGGGGGGGGGGGGGGGCGAGTTGTCCTCGTGCAACTGCGGGACCCCACTCCTGTCCCGTTTATTCAGAAGCAGGCACAGGGTCAGCCAGGTTCCCTCTCCTAGGTGTCGCCCACTCATCAGAGCTCAACAAGCCCAGCATGGCTCATGTGAACCATGTGACCGCTGGCTGGGGAGACGGAGGAGGAGGGTGAGGTTGCCCGAGCCCCTGGCTGCAGTCAGAGCGGCAGGAATGAGGCTCAGCCCCAGCCTCTGCTCCCTTCTCCCCCCAAGGACTGTGACCCTGCTGGTCTGTGTGGAAGGAAGGGTGGGAAAGAGAGAGCGTGGGCATGCCTGTGTGGAAGGCTCCGTGCTTCCCCCTTCCTTCCTTACCCCTGACTGTCCAGTCCTGAAGTGAGATCCCCTTCACCAGCACCCCGACTCCTAGGGTTCTCTCCCCTGCTGGAGAGCATTTTTAAAAAATTGCCTATAATATACATACCACAAAATTCCCTTTTAAAGCATACTAATTCGGTGGTTTTTTAGTATATTCAGTGTTGTGTGGCCATGAGTTTTCTAATTCTAGAACATTCCATCACCCCAGAAAACAACCTCATCCCCATCAGCAGTCACTCCTCATCCCCAGGCCCAAGTTCCTAACAACCACGAGCCCTCTTCCCGTCCGTGGAAGAGCCTGTTCTGGCCGTGTCACATACGTGGACTCACACCCCGTGTGGCCTTCTGTGTCTGGTTCCCTCCCTGAGCGTCGTGGGCTCAGGGTCCGTACCTCGGGCAGCGTCTGTCGGCCTCTCACTCCCGTCCGCAGCCGAGGGATGCACCCACACGTGGAGGGACACGTTACGTTGACCCACTCATCCGTCAGCGGACACTGGGGTTGTATCCACTTTTTTTTTTTTTTTTTAAGATTTTATTTATTTATTTGACACAGAGAGACAGCGAGAGAGGGAACACAATCAGGGGGAGTGGGAGAGGGAGAAGCAGGCTTCCTGCCGAGCAGGGAGTCCGATGCAGGGCTCGATCCCAGGACCCTGGGATCATGACCTGAGCCGAAGGCAGATGCCTAACAACTGAGCCACTCAGGCGCCCCGGGTTGTGTCCACTTTTGACTGTTGTGAATCCTGCCGTGCTACATAGACGTGCAAGCGTTTGTGTGAACATAAGATTTCATTTCTCTCGGCTGTGTATTAGGAGGCATGTATGGGGCGGTTACTCTGTAGTAAACATGGGGAGGGCCCCCCAAACAGCCCCGGGAGTCACGGCACTGGTGACGGGGCACCCACTGCCCCACGGCCTCACCACCACTTGAGATTTCCCACTTTGTAAAGAACCGCTGTGCTGGGGGCTGGGAGGTGTTATCTCGTGGTTTGGATTTGCCTTTCCGTGATCATTAGTGATGTTGGGCACCTTCTAGTGGGCTTGTTGGCCATTTGGATGTCTCTGGAGCTGTCTCCCCCTTACAGGAAGGGAGCGTGGGGTGTAGACTGAGGAATCACGGGCCTCGGGGCCTGGGGTCAGACCTCCGTAGTGCCACTCATCAGCCGTGTCTTCAGGCCTCGGTCTCTCCGTTTGTTGATGGGTGCCATGAGGGTCGAAGGGGGGGTGTGTGTGCCATCAGCAAGAATATGTCCAGCAACTGTCTGAGAACGTCATTCTTAATGATCGGTGTTTCTCTCGTGGAGACTGCTTTGCTGGGTCCAATGCAAGTAGTAAGTTAATTTATTTTGGGAAACAGAATAGACGAGAAGGAGGCACACGAGAGAAGCAGGTAAGGGACTGAGGGGAGAGAAACGGGGGCCCAGCACAGGGGAGAGAAGGGGCCAGTGGTGGGGAGCGTATCTTGGGGCCGCCTGCCCCTCTCAGGTGAACTTCCTTGTTTTCTTTGTTGAAGGAGGAGCCCAGGAAGGTATGCTTCACCTATGACCTGTTCCTGAACCTGGAGGGCAACCCGCCTGTGAACCACCTGCGCTGTGAGAAGCTCACCTTCAACAACCCCACCATTGAGTTCCGGTACAAGCTTCTGATGGCTGGCGGGGTGAGTGTGCCCCTGCTCAGACAGACGCTGGGGAGGGGCCGGCCGCTCGCTCGTGGCTCCTGCGTGGCCCCTCTTGTTGAGCGGCCTCGGTGCGCAGGGTGCCCCGGGGTCTCCCGGCAGGTCTCGTCAGCGTCGGTTGGGTGCCCGAGACCCGGAGGGGCAGCCTGCTCAGGCAGCACCTGGCCGCCCCGTGCAGGATCCAGGTGTCCCGAGTCTGCGCCAGGGCATTGTCAGCTGGAACGACTAGTGACTAGTTATCCCCAGAGTTTCTTGGTTCACTGTGGTTAATGAGCATCCTCCTCCGTGGGAAGGAGGGGTGGGAGGAGTGGGCGTGAGGCCAGTGTGTCAGCGTGGTGAGGCGCAGGAGCCAGCTTTGAACCGGATCGGCAAGGCCGTACTGGGGCTGCGTCATTCGGGGAAACAGCAGTGGCTCCCCGGGGGTTCCCTGATGGCGAGCGTTGCCTGGCAGCCTTGTCGTAGTGAGGCCAGGCAAAGGCGTCGGCTCTCAGAACCCAGGTCTCTGAGGGAGCCGTGCGGCTGGGGATCCGTGTGTGGTGGCAGAGTGCGGGGAGCACAGTTGAGAACTGGAGTAGGGGCGCTTGGTGTGGAGGAGGAGGGGTGCCTGGCCGAGGAACGGCCAGGCCGAGGACGTGGGACGTCCCACAGCCACCTTTCAGTGCCCCAGGGTCACTGAGCATTTGTCTAGTGGCCAGCCAGGAAGATTGGGGTCAGGGCCACGAGTGTGCGTGCATGTGGCAGGGCAGGCCCACCTCCCCAGTGAACATAGGGAGTTTGGCTTGAGCTTCTGTAGGCCTGCAGAGCAGTCCTTTCTGATTCAGTTGGATCTTTTGTACTTTTTTTTCTTTTTTAATAAAGGCAGTCATTTATTCATTGTAGAAAATTTGATTATGTTCTGCCAGGTTCCTTATAAAAAATGTGTCTGTGATTATAATGTAGCATGTGATGGCTGACGGGAACAAACAGGGAGGTGTTGGAATCCGTTCACAGAGACATTTGTCCTGAAGTTTGCCTGACAGGTCTGGAAGAGCCAAGGAAGTGGGGGGGGGGGGGGGCGCTGCTGGGGTCCACAGTCCTCCCCAGCTCTGCTTCTCCACCTTCTTTCTGCTGCCGGATATTTTCCGAAATATTTGTTACCCAGAGGCTCCATAGTCAACATTTTCTTTGGGAGACACACGTGCACTTAGCATTCCTGGCCTCTCAGAGCTCCAGGACCAAGGGACTGCCCCCGTCTGCCCCCTGCATAAGGAGGTTTTCTTTGCTAAGAGATGAAGGCTTGATGTGCATCATCAAAACCTATAAAACCGGAGGGCGGAGGCGGCGAGGGGGAGAGGTTGGGAGTGCAGGTCCGGCGAGCCGTTTGGGAAGGGCCAGTCCTGGAGAGAAGAGGCAGAGCCCGGCACGGTGGTCTCCGGCACGGGAGGGCTGCCCGGAGAACTGACTGGTTGGTCAGGAACTTTCTCACCCTTTGGGGCTTGCCCTGGGCTAATGGCAAAGCAGCGCTCTCTGGTCTTTGGAGCAGCCTGAGACCTTGGTGGGATAGTAGCTCCCAACACGTGAGTTGTGGTCCTCGTGTGCCATTCTGGAGCGGAGTGTCCCCCCTGGGGCTGGCATTTGCCATCTTGTGGCCGATGACCATAGACACATGACCGCAGACCCGCCTGAGCTGATGTCGGTGCCGGAAGAACTGGAGTCACGACCCGACCCGTAGGTTGATGAGACCTGCCTTCCTTGCGGCCCCCTCCGCCGGCGGTCACCTGGAGCTCTGAGTCCTCGCCCGAACTTCAGGCACCTGCTCAGCAGTGTCGAGATCAGCTTTGCTCCTTGCTAGATGGTCAGCGGCCAGCCTCGGAGAGGCGGCTGCCTGTCCCCTCAGCGTTGTGTCTCGTCCTTTGCCCCATCGGCAGTTGAGCTGCACGGAATAGAAGTTCCTTTTGCAACCGAGGGTCTGTATTTCCATCGGGTTCGGTGGGTCATCTTGAGGCACGGCAGCGGAGATAGAAGTGGATCCGTTGGTTCACTTGACCTTTCTCAAAGGGCTGCTGTGAGAGGGGAGAGGGACCAGAGAAGCGTTCGCTGTGTTACCCTGGGGCCGCGGCAGGCTAGGACATTAATTCGAAGGGAGAGAGGAGGCCTGAAGGCTAGAGTGGAAGGAAAAGCGAGTGAAGGAGCGTTGGGACCTGTCTGTGCCCTTGGGTCAGGTTGTAGTCGCTTCTCTGTGTCCCACGAGTGCTTGCGAGCCTGAGAGCGCGGTGCTCTGCCCGAGGCCCGGGCTGCTCAGCTGGGCCTCGGGTGCCATGGGCCAGAGTGTTGTGCTTGGACGGGCTCTGGGGAACGACTGGGGCCTCTGGCTTTGCTGCCTCGGAGTCGGGGGGCCACGGGGGGGGGGGGGCCCGGGGGGGTCTCGGGGTGGTTTTTTCCCCCGTGTCCCCCCCCCCGCCTCCCTCGGGGGAAAGGTTTGGCTTATCAAGGATCCCAGGTGCTCAAGGTTATTAATGATGCTTGTTCTACTGAGCTAAATGCTTTTTTCCTTTCTTTTTTTTTTTTCTTTCTTTCTTTCTTTCTCTCTCTCTCTCTTTTTTAATGTGCACTTTATTCTTTTGTTCTGTCTCGTCTTTCTCTGGAAGGCTCGCTCTGGCTGGCTGCTAGTCGTGTGAACTTGTAGTGTCAGCATCTGGACGACTTGCCCCCAAGCCTTCTCTCCTTCAGCAGGTGCGGCGGGAGCCTGGGAGCCGCGCTGGACCCAGCAGGTGTTTCCCCGGAGCACCTCCTGGCAGGACCCCAGGCCCTTCCTCCTCGCAGCAGTTGGCTAACCGAGCGGGGCGCTCTCTGGCCTCCCCCGCAGGCTCGTGCTGCGGCTTTTGCAGAGAGCTGCACCCACCCCTGTGCAGTTCTCTCCTGCCTCTGCCTCCCATGCTGCCGATTCAGTCACCTTCGCCTGCTTGACCGCGGAGGAGGGCTTGGGCCCACCCCCCGTCCCCGGAAATGCGGGACCCGGCAAAGCCCCCCGTGCGCATGGCCGTCAGAAGTTGCTCGCTCCGCCGCGTGGCTGCCCAGTGTGGGTGTCTGGCTGGCCTTTCGCCTTTCCAAACCGTGCTTCTGGTCCTTCTAAACTGCAGTGTGCAGGTCAGCGTGGGCCACAGCTGCCTTCTCGTGCTTCTCGGCACACTCCGCAAGTCTTCCTGGCCTGGCCCTCCTGTCCGCCGCACTCCGGGCTCTCCTTCCAGAGGCCATGTGGCCGCACCTGGGCCCAGCCATCCTGGGACCCTGGCTTCTCTTCACTCTCCACCTCGAGCCCGCTTCGCTCCAAGCACTTGGCCCCAGCCTCTCATGGAGGACATGCCTTTGATTCTTTTGGAAAATTGGCGCTCCAGTCCTACCTTGCCCCTCCCCCAGAAGGCAGCTCCCACAGCCTCTGGCCATACTCCTGCAGGCTGACTTCCTCTTGCCGGTCAGAAATCCAGCCTGCCTCCTTGCTCACTGATAACATCTGTCTCTTCTTTATCACTAGGTGATGGTAATGCCAGAAGGAGCAGAAACGGTGTCCAGGCCCAGCCCCGACTACCCCATGTTACCCACAATTCCACTCTCTGCCTTCTCTGACCCCAAGAAGACCAAACCGTCCCACGGCTCCAAGGTTAGTGAGGCGGAAGGCCCAGTCACATGGGAGCACTGGGGCCCAGTGGTGGGTCCTGGGCTCAGGGCGCCCCCTCTGCAGAGCTGGACCTTCCGTTCCCAGACTCGCTCCCTTGGCATCTTCCTCTTAGAGCTCTTCGCTCTACCTGGTAGCTCCCTGCCACTTAGGAGGGTTGGCCCCTGCTGGATTGCACGAACAGCCACATGATTGCAGGCTCTTCACCCTCTTCCTCTTAAGGCCAGAGAGCCTGCCCCATCCTCACTGCTCCCACTGTCAGTGGGCCTTAGGACCCCGCAGACAGGACCCTGAGAGTCTCACGAGGTTGGGGGCCATGGACAGAGTGTTTCCACCACAGCCAAGGCTGCCCAACTCCTAGGCCTCCTGAGCGTGGCCAGGATGCGCCATCTGCCAGGGCTCGGTGCCTCCTCCCTGTGCTGTTCCAGGCTTGGCCTCTTTCTTTGGGAGCAGCTCTCAGCACAGAATGCTTATTATTTGGGGGAAGCGCCAGGTGGGACGATGTGGTGAGAAGGCGCATTTCCCCCAAGAAGAAACGTTTTGTCATCTTGTCTCAGTCCTGTTGGGCAGGCGGCACTCTGTCTTCCCGAGACCTCTCTCTTAACTGTTAAGGAGTGGTCGCTGGAGCTCTTCGATTAGTGTCCTGATGTACATATAAACTCGTGAGCGTGCATCCTATTCCCCGGTAGCCGCCTACACGGCCCTGTGTCCCGGAGGTCAAGCTCATCTGGTGTTCGGGTTACCTGCTTATCCTCCTGCCACTGACCCCACAAGTTTATCCACTTCTCATCTTTGCGTTTCTCTTGCTTCACTCACTTGTTAGGTGTTGTGGGCTTGGAGCACCCCAGGTGGGATGGGTTGAGCTCTCGGGCTGTCTTACAGCTTTCCTCATCAGCAACATGGGAGGAGAGCCGCATCACCCAGGCAGGGTCTTTCTGGCACTTTCCACAAGGCCAGTGGGTTTCTGACATCCCCAGATTTGTCTGACTTAAGCTCTCCAGACATGTGTGGTTAGAGTCCAGGTACAGAGTGCAGCTCTGGGGGTCTTTCCCATGCCGGCCTCCTGGGCCTGTCCTTCCCTAAAACGCGTGGAGGGTAAAAGGAAGAAAAATTCTTGTTGGAGATCTTGGTAGCTTCTCTCTCAGCCATCCACAGTTATTTGGGACTCTGCAGAATAGGAAGAGTAGGAATTGACATTTTTTCTGTACGTGTCACTTGCAAGCCACCCAAACCCCCCAAAGAGATGCCCTCCTGGGTGGTAAGGACACCGCAGCGGCTGACAGGCTGCATCTGGTGGGGCTGCTTGTGGCATCTCTCGCCGGCATCTCTGAGATCCTCAGGGGCCCCCAGGCCAGAAGGGCGTATCTGCCAGGGGGGCAGGGCACCCCCCTCCCTGCCCCAGGCTCTTTCTCTAGCCCCCCAGGCAGTGTGACTGAGGAGGCGCCTGCATGGGTTTCTCAGGCAGCGAAAGCAGGTTCTTCTCTGCTGATAGCTCTCCAAGAAACCCTTCTGCTCCTGAGCCAGCAGTCTCGCTCTGCTCTCCTCGGACGGACAGCCTGTGCGCCAGCCTCCTTCTCCAGCTGAGGACCTTCCTTTGGGCACTGGCTGTTCTCCCCCAGATTGGTTCCCTGCAGCCTGGAGCCGAAAGGTCTGACTGGCCAGGCCACATACTCCGGGCAGAGGGGGCTGGGAGGGAAGGGGTGGGTCCTCGCGGGGCCTTGCCCACTGCCTGGGGACTGCTGGAGAGTCTGGCTGTCGCAGCCCTCGGCGGATCATTCCCAGACGGTTCTGTCCCTAGAGGGCACCCTGGCAGGCAGGAATCGGAGCCTCCTGGGAGAGGGGCGGGTGACCCCCTGGAGGCTCACACGCCAATAATGGCCCCCCCCCGGCAGCTCCCCTGGACTGCATACATATAGATTCAGGGGCAGCCTGCTTCTCCGTCTGATGTCAGCCATGGCCTGGTTGACCTTTCCCTAAAACTTCGTTCTTAGCCATTTTCGGGTCATTAAGAGTTTGAGAATGTGACTGTGGTGAGTCCTTAACCCTGGGAATATCTACATTATGCTCAAGTTAGTGTGTGATTTCTGAGAGCCCATGATCTGGGATCCCTATGCAGACCCCCGGGTGAAGAGCCGCTGCTCCAAAGGCTGCTGCTAGTTGTGCAGGACCTGGGCAGCAGCGGAGGCGGGGTTGACCCCAGGGCTCAGGGGGTGGGCGTGGGGGGGTAGCGCGGTGGGGACCAACATGCCTGGTGGGTGTGCTTTGCCTCATGTTTCGGAGCTCGGACCAGTTCCTGCAGCCCAGGCATGCTCAGGGGCACTGCAAGAAGAGGCCGGAATTGCATGTGGCGTTTGCTTCTTGCCTCCCTCCTTGGGAGAGCAGCTTGCTGGGGAATGGAGCCCCATTCTGAAAGCCAGCCCCAAGGGGGCTGCCTTGTTAGATGGGCTGCTGGTGGCTCATGGCCTGAGCATCGCTTCCCCTGCCCTGGTGATGTAAGAGCTGGGGCCAGGGCCTCCCAGGCTATGTTTCTCCAGGGAGGCGGCAGCAACCCACGGCTATGTGGGGCTGTTGCCGAACCTTTGGCACTGACGTGGGTTATCGATTTGCAAGAAGACGACGACCCGAGTGGATCAGAGGTGGTCAAGGCTGCGCCGTCTGTCCCTGTGGCTCTTTGCTGGGAGGGTCCCATGGTGGGCTGTGAGAGCAGCGGGGGCCTTGCTGCTGGGGGTGTTCCTGGCTTGCCTGCCCTCTCCTACGCACTCCAGCCTGTCCCCTTGGCACTTGGGGTAAACTGGTGAAATGTCGCTGTCTACGTGGTGCAGGTCATCCTCTGGTCTGGCTCTGTTGGTTTCCTGGTGTGCTTCGGTCTGGAGAGCCTCCGGGCTCAGCTGTGCACCTGGCCAACTGAGTAGGGGCAGAGCCCTCCACAGCTGACCACAGCAGACACCTGTCTGGCATGCCCGGATGTACAGGGTGATGATGGGGTGTTGATAGGAAGGAAGCCCGAACAAGGTGTCACGTGGGGCTCCTGCCTGCAGACTGCACCAGCTGCTTAGGGGTGGGTAGCAGTGGCCGCCAGCCCCCTCTTGGTTGAGCGCTTGCTGCCTGCCAGGCCCTGCACCATGGCCCAGTGAGGTAGGTGGTCCCGCCCTTGTTCGGAGGAAGCCCAGGCGCGCAGGTTGGAGCCCCCTAGCAGCCTGGCTCAGGGCCCTGTCTGCCTGTCCCCAGCAGGAGCTCCGTGACTTGGTGGACCAATGCTAGAGTCTGGGCTCCATCCTCAGCCCTCTGAATTTCCAAGGTGGAGACCCAAGAGTCGTACGTGTTTTAGAAACACTGCCCAGGTGGCTTTGATTCTGAGAGGTCTGGGAGCTGTTCTGCACAGAGCCTGGGAACCCAGCCGGTACTCAGTAAATGCTAACCGTGGTGATCAAAGAACAACTGTACTGGGCGTGCACTGGGGCTGGGGCGGGGGTGACCGGGCAGGAGGCACGCAGGCTCTGTGTGGGGACAGAAGGGGGGGGGCCTGCCTGCTAGTGCCCCCCCCCCCCCCCAGCCCCGCCAACACCACACGCAGCCTCCACTACCCTGGGCCACTGGGCAGCTGCGAGGCGTTGGAGGGGGAGTGGGTAGATGTGGCTTGCCTGTCTCGTATCTGACTCACCGTGTACTCTTCTTGAATCCCTCAGGGAATGTCAGTTCAATTCAGAGGGGAATCTTAGCCTGCACTCGCCCGGGACCTGCTGACACTTCCTAGTAGTTTAAAGGGACAGCTCCATTTAAAACTCTCACCTGCTGCCTTACTTTTTCGCTTTATGGAAGATTTTCTCTAGCTGAGTCTGAATCAGGTGGATTATACTTTGTAGGGGTCGGGGGAGGCGGAGCAGGGCGACCCTGAGATGCCATTTGACCGTGTCTCTCCCCCTCCTGCCCTGGCATTTCAGGACGCCAGCAGGGAGAGCAGCAAGGCCTGCAAGACCCACAAGACGGCCAAGGAGCACCGGGAGCGGCCGCGTAAGGACTCCGAGGGCAAGGCCCCATCCAAGGAGCCGGAGCGTGAGCAGGCCAGGAGTGCCAAGGACGCCACGCGGAAGCTGGGCGAAGGCCGGCCGCCCAAGGAAGAGAAGGCTCCACCGGCCAAGGCCGCGTTCAAGGAGCCCAAGATGGCCCTGAAGGAGACCAAACTGGAAAGCATGTCCCCCAAGGGCGGGCCCCCGCCCCCACCCCCACCCAAGTCTTCCAGCAAGCGGCCGGCTGCCGCCGACTCCCCCAAGCCCAGCGCCAAAAAGCAGAAGAAGAGCAGCTCCAAGGGGTCCAGGAGCGCCCCCAGCACCTCGCCCCGCACCTCGTCTTCCTCCTTCTCGGACAAAAAGCCAGCCAAGGACAAGGGCAGCGCCAAAGGGGAGAAGGTCAAGACCGAGAGTGAGCCCAGGGAGATCAAAAAGCCCCCGGAGGTGGAGGAGTCCAACTCGGAGGACGAGGCCTCCTTCAAGACAGAGGTGAGGTGGCTCCTTCCCCCTCTGCCCCCCTCCATCCTTTCTTTCCTGGCTCTGAGCTGCTTGAAGCCTTGTCAGCCCGGAGGTTAGACGAGGAGGCTGGAATCCGAGTTCCCCACTTGCCCTTTGTAGCTTTGGGCAAACGTCCACACCTCTCTAAGCCTCAGTTTCCCCTTCTGTCAGGAAACTCTGGAGACAGTGCTTAGGGAAAAGTGGTTTTGGTAGAGTATGATAGTTTGGTGTTCGGTTCAGAGCTGTCTTCCTTGGGCAGCCCCCCGCGCGGGCCAGGGTCTCGGTGGTGATCGTGCGTCACCGCTGCCCCTTCCCTGGCCACCGCAGGGTCAGTCCAACAGGAGACTCGCTCCCTCCACTAGTGGGGCATCCCTGAGTGTCTTCATCCCGCTTTTCTGCTCTGGGAACCACAGCTGGCCACGGAGCCTCCTCACTCCGCCCACCACCTGCTTCTTTGCGCGCAGGCGGGGCTCCTGCCGCAGCAGCTTTTCCAGGCGGTTCTGAAGGCCGCCATTAGAGACGGCTGAGCCACCGGGCAGCCAGTAGCCAGACCTCACTGGGGCCTCCGGTGGCAGCCCCCTCTCTGAGTGCCGTGTGGCATCCGGGGGTCAGAGGATAGGTGCATGGCCGGATGGGTGGCTGAGCGGCCCCCACCTGTGTCCCCAGTCCCAGCCCCCAGTGCCTTCCTGCGTTTCTAAATCCTCATTCATTCTGGGTGGCAAACCTTGCCTCCAGTGTTGCTGCTCAGAGTTCTGCTGGGACTTGGAGAGTGGCTCCCAGAGACGGAGCCACAGGATGATTGGGTCTGCAGCGCCGATGTCTTGAGTGTGTGGCTTCCAGGGGCAGACTGTTGGAGGCGACGGCGTGGGCTGGGGGTGACAGTTTGGCCCGTGAGGGTAACCGTGCACCCCACTGGCTTAGGGACACGCACACAGAGAGCTGTCAATGCCATGTGCCCCGCGCTGTCCCGGCCAGGAGACTCCGTCTGCCAGTGAACTTGGAGACCCTGGGTCCTGTTCTGTGGAAGCCTCCTAGAAGTCCCACTGGGCTGTATCAGGAGCTCGCCTGGCGCCTGGAGGTTCTTTGGGTGCTGATAGCACCTGTTCTGGCCCCTGTCTCCTCCGTCTGCTCAGCATCCGCAGCTCTGGGCCGGTGCCCTTCCCTCCTCCTCATCTCAGGTGCTTTCAAGGCCAGGCCTTTCCGTGCGCAAGGCTGCTGACCTGCACGGGGGAGAGGTGGAGCCCCCTCCCCTGGAGCCCCCTCCCCTGGAGCCCCACCTGAGCTGCACATGGTGCCCTGCCGCAGGTGCCCACGCTGCCATCCTGGTGTGGCCATCGTGAGCCTCTGGCAGGCTGTGTGGGACAGTGGGGACAGCGGGGGCGGCTGCTCTGCGTGGGCTGGCTAGACATCCGGTGTCTGTGGCCTTGGGCACTGTGTCCCAAGGCTGGAGTTGCTTGAGGAAGCCTGGGGGTTTCTCCTGGCTGAAGAAGCACTTCCCATGTCCCGAGAGACCTCCGAACGACAAGCCTTAGCCACTCGAGGTCCATGCACGTGTGAGAGCCAAACCGCCCATAGGATGCCGGACGGTGACTTGTGGACATTTGCCAACCCTGGGACCTCAGTGAGGTGCAGAGGTCTGTGGTGGAGGAGGCAGGATAGCCTCCCAGACACAGGCCTCCCCGGCCATCGACCCTGGAGGCCGCGTGAAGCACCAGCATCCGAAAGCCCTGTGTGTGGACCCCCAGTTGCCTCTCCCCGTAGCCCTCAGAGGTGGCCGCGCGGCTCCTTGTCTGAGTCCCTGGGCCGAGCTCCCCAGCTCCTCCGGTGGCTTTTCTGTAGTCTCTTTGGCCCCTGGGGTTCCTGAGCCAGTGGCTCCCATCCGGTCACGGCCCAGGTGGCCCTCTGCCCTCCTCCTGGACGTCCCATGTGGCCTGAGCACCAGCATGCTTTGGCTGCGCTTACAGTGATCCCTCTGCACTTTCCGACCCACATCTCCTCTAGGCTCTTTGGGCTGAAACCACTTCCAGGTTCCCTTCCCCCGCCCTTTGGATGGGCGCGGAAAGAAGAGGGACAAGTCCTCCTGAGAAGCGCGTCTCGTTGCTTGGCAGGGATGACGCCAGTGCTTGCCTGTTCTGACACGGGGCCCAGGCCGGTCCCTGGGGGGCTCCCCACGTCCAGAGTCCGCTGACCTGAGTCTCCTGACCAGGCGCTGCCGCCGCCTCTGGCCTAGTGCTCGGCCCCTGCTGCCCATGCCCCCCGCCCACTCCTGTCCGAGTTCTGTGCCCCCAGAGGTCAGTGGCACAGCTGGCTTCGACCTCGGTGTGCTAGCATCTGGTATGGACACACATTTAGCAAAACCCAGCAAAGTCGCTCTTTTATAGGTAGGGAAACTGAGGCTTAAAACCAGAGGTGCCGGTGAGAGAGCCAGGGTCAGAACCCGGCATCCCTGCACCAGAATAAGAACTCCAGGGTCTGCATGCCGGAGGGGCCACACCGTTGGGGGTCGGGGGTCACGCCGGTCTGTGTGGCACCTCTTCAGTGGTCGGTGTTTGATGGCAGGCTAGGCGGGCTTTCCCAGGGAGGGCTCCCCAGGGAACGGCACTGGCCAGTGTGAAGGTGGGTGAGTAGGGGGCGTCAGCAGGAGTATGTACATTGGGAAGGCCTGGAGTGGGTTCCGGTAGGCTGGGGTAACCCGTAGAGAAACTTCTTTAACTCATCCGGCATCTGTCCCTGGGCAGCCTGGATCACTCTGTGGATCTATGGAGTGAGGAAGGACTTGGGCCTTCCTGGAGCCCCTTCCGCGGGCTGGGGGCTGCCCCAGCCTGTCCGCCAGCAGGTCAGGGGCTCTTTTCCTGGGGTCTTCTCTCATGCGGCACCTGCTGGGACTGAGCAGATGCTGTGGGGTGCCTCTGTCAGTCCTCTGGTCCCCTCCCTCCTTGTGACGGTGGGGTGGGGGGGTGCCTGGTCCCAGGTGCTGAAGCGGTCAGTCCCTCGGCTGGACAGGCCCTGTCCCGAGATCAGGCTTGCTGGGTCCCCTGCACGTTGGGGCACTCTGGGCCAAGGCAGACCTTCTGAGCTGCAGGCTCTGCTCTTCTGCCCTTTGGAGTCTGTGCCCCAGGCCCACGGCTTACTGTGCTGCCCCTTTGGAGTAGCTTATTGGCAGAAACCAAGGGCTCAGGAACAGATGCCACCTCTGTTCTGCCAGAGGCCCCTGCCACGTGCGTGTGTCCCCCCGTGGCAGGTGCAACCCCCAGGTATCTTAACCATCCCCCCGCAAATCATATGGTCTGGTGTCCTATTTTGGCTTTTACTGCCCCCTGGTGGCTGAGTTTGGGGTGGCTGGCTGCAGGAAGAGGAAGGAGGAGGGGCTGTGGCAGGACGGGGCAGGCTCCAGTCCACCGTGTCCTCACCTGCTTGTCATGTGCACACATGCTCATCATGACCTCAGGCACCCGGTGGGTGATAGGACATGGCAGGAAGACAGCTTTGGGTCGTCCCTCAGCCTCGGGATGGGCTGTGAAGAAACGAGGGGCAGGACGAGAAGCTGGGTCTCTGCACCCACCTTTCCTGTCCAGACCCTTCAGCTCTTCCCTACAGCACCACTGCCCACACCAGCCGACGCATGCCGTCACCAGAGGAGGGCAGGACCCATAAACAGACGAGCAGCCGCAGAGGCGCTGTCCTCCTGCCCAGGAGGTTGGACGGACTGGACATGTGGTCTGCAGCTTGTCCTGGAACTGCTAGGAATTTCAGGTCCCTTCGTTGCATTTTGAATGGGGACCCAGAGCTTGTGTGAGCCTTAAGCCAGGGGTGCTGGGGTCTGGTGCCTTGGTGACCCTTTGCATCGGGATCTGGGTGGAGACCGACCAGGTGTTCCTGCAGCCAGAGGGCATGTAGTGCCCGCTCCTTCCCTCTGGACTGAGAGAGTTTTCTTGTTTTCTCTCCCCCTGCCCTGCCCATCCGCACTGCCCCGGGCTGAAGTCTGCCCAGTCGAGCCCATCCAACTCCAGCTCCAGCTCTGACTCCAGTTCAGATTCGGACTTCGAGCCTTCCCAGAACCACAGTCAAGGTGCGTGGTGCAAAGGGGGGGCAGGGGACGGGGCCTCGGCGCAGTGGGAGTGTTCTTGTGCACGGGCAGCCCCTGGCCACCTGGAGCCAGTGAGGCAAGGGGGGGGTCTGGGCTCCAACCAAAGGGGCGTCACGACAGTTTTCTCCACACGATTGACTTGCATGGGGGCTCACTCCCTGCCTGAGCGTCCGCACGCCCCGAGGCTGAACGGTGCTGCCCCTGCCTTTTATAAAAGTTCATGGACAGCTTACCTGGGGCGGGTGATGGGGAAGGCCCTGGATGACAGGAAGAGTGGGGGAGCCCAGCCCTGGAATTCCCAGACCAGGCCCCCCGGAGATGCGCGTCGGGAGGTTGGTGGAGGCTCAGGGAGTGTGTACTAAAGGGCGAGACAGAAGCCGGTCGCCCGACCACCAGCCGGTGTGCAAAGTGCTATTCTCTCTGGGGCTTTTTCATCTTTGGTGTCGGTCTCCTGGGCCCCCAGCTGTGCCTGTCTGTGCCTCTGGGCCTCCGGAGAGCAGCCCCTTTCTTCTTTGGGCCCAACCCCTGAGCAGACACCCTCCCTGCCGGCGCCCCCACCCCCGCCCCCAGCAGATAGAGGCTTCGTTTCCTCCGCCTGCCCCCCTATTCTCCTCCCCTTCCCCACCGACGCCCATACCCATCCTCCCCGCCGCCCCAGCATAGCTCTCGTGGGATGGGGCATGAAATGCTCTGCTCTCGCTGCATGTTTGGCTGGCTCTCAGGCTCAGAGCCCTGCAGTCTGCATTTCTGTCTTTTCCTGCATCCCTTTTGGGGAGGCTGGAGGGCGAGAAGGCAGAAGGCCCACTTGGCTGCCCCAGAGCAGGGAGGCCTTCCTCAGGTGCACATGGGCCTGGGGGCCCCGACCCGCAGGGTGCTGATGTGGGGGGGCAGCAAACCGGAAGCATTTCTTCTGGTGGATTGGGCCAAGATTCTCCTGCCCCCACAGCCTAGAATCTTGTTTCTCGAGGGTTGGGGAGCGCTGGGGACTGGAGCCTGTGCAGGGGGGTGGGGGGAGGGTCTGGCCTGGAATTCAGACAGCAGTCGCTGAGGGGAATGGGGGATGGGAGGCTCAGAGCCCGCATACTCTCCAAGGGTTCTTATCTACGGGGAAGGGAGGGGGGACCTGCCCAAGCAGGATCACGTGACCAAGGTAATTGAGGGCTTTGTGTCCCTCTGTTGCCTTGGTAACAGGAATATAAACCAAGATGCCGTCTGTAGGGGACTGGAACCGCGAGCCTCTGGAGAGAGGAGAGGACAGTTGGCCCAGAGCAGCGGAGGGGGTTGCTGAGGGGCTGGGCAGGCCGGAGTAGGGGCGCAGGCTGCCCGGGAGGATTCTGTAGCCCCCAGGTCTGGCTGCCTCGCCCTCCCTGGCCAGGGCTGGCTGGCCAGGGCTGGCTTGCCGTGGCTCCAGGCAGAGGCTGTGCTCCCTGCACCCAGAGCAGAGGAGGGCTGCCCCTTCGGCCTGGGCGATGGAGGGGCCCTGCAGTCCTGCAGCAGGCCAGGGGCCAGAGGCCTGCGAGCAGGGCCAGGGGCCAGAGGCCTGCGAGCAGGGCCAGGGGCCAGAGGCCTGTGCGCAGGGCCAGGAAGGTAGGGGGCAGGGGAGCCAGGGGGTCCCTTAGGAATGGGTGGCCACAGGGGCATTTCTTAGAGGCGGGTGGCAGACGTCACCCTGGCCGGAGGGACCTCCGAGGCAGGTTTGCATGGCTGTGTTTTGGGGGTGATGGTTTCAGGATGCTCCATGTGGCCCTGGGTGTGCAGGGGGGCCTGTAGGGTCCAGGCAGAGCCCTGATCTTCCTTCTCTCCCCCCCCCCCCCTTGCTGCCCTCTCCAGGACCCCTGCGCTCCATGGTGGAGGACCTGCAGTCTGAAGAATCCGATGAGGACGACTCTTCATCAGGCGAGGAGGCCTCTGGCAAGACGAATGCTGGGAGGGATTCCAGGTGCCTGGGCCAGTGGGGGGCGACCCGGGGTGGCTCTACCTGCCTCCGCTGCGGTTGGGGGGCTTCGGGCGGCCGGGCCAGGAGGGGAGTGTCGATGGAACACCCCAGGCGCACCTGGGGGCTGCGCGCTCTCAGCTTCATGAAGCCGAGGCTGTCTCGGCGGCCGGCAGGCCGGCAGGGAAGTACAGTCACCATCGGAGAAGTGGGTGAGGCAGGGCCTGGCAGTCCCAGGCCAGTCCTGGTCCGGGCTGTATGGGAGGAGGGGGGCTTGTTCCTCTGCTTTGGGGCCAGGGGGCCGCTTCCCCCTCCCCCACATGGGTGGCATAGGGTGAGGATGGACTGAAAGCTCTCCTGGGACCTGCAGACACCCCGGCATGGGGAGCTGCTGTGGCTGCCCACTGGCCTGGGGAGGGTGACGTCTGTCCTTCCCTCAGAGCAGGGTGAGCTGAAACTCCTTCTTTGGGTGTCCCCAGACCCTTGGAGTGAGCCCACCTCAACAGTGGCTGTGTGTCGTCAGCCTCCAGCTCAGAGCAGAAGTCGGCCTCGGTGCCAGGCCGGCAGATCGGGCAGACCCCGGAGTCAGTGGCCCCGTCTTGATAGAGCTCCTCCTCCCTGTGAGGCCAAGACCTTGGGACCTCAGCAGCTCCGCTTTAGGAGAGGCTGGGCGTTGGGTCTGCACCCCCAGGCTCAGGGAATCCTAGCAGGGGCTTGCGGTGGTGCTGTGTTAGTCGTGGGGGTCACCTCGCCACCCTGAAGGAGGCTTTCAGTGGGCTTTTGCATTTGGCAGCACGCTCCCGGGAGGGCGGAAGTGACGGACGGCAGTGTCCCCTGCCCCGCCGGGTGCGGTGCTTTCAGTGTGCACCATGGGGTGCTGTGCACACCGGGAGCGGGGAGCCAGGAGCACTCACACATGGGGCTCCCTCTCCTGAGGGGCTCCCAGAGCAGCCTGGGGACCGGGTGTGCGTAAGCGCCTTTAGTGACCTTTTCCAGGGGCAGATGTGGAAGGTGGGGCTTCCTGGGGCGCCAGGAAAGGGGCCACGCTGGCCCCGTGGCTGCTTGGGAGGAGCTGGCAGAACCCCACGTTGTCCCGTCTGCTTTGTGGGGAGTGGCTGCCTGGTGGGCCCCGCGGACGCGGGGGCAGGGAAGGGTGCGTGGGGCTCCGGGGCCACGCTGGGTCTGGCTGACGCCGTGTGCTACCCGGACAGCAAGGAGACCGCCCGCCTGCCTGTCCCTCCTGGTGACCCGCAGCTGCGGGAGGTGGGGAGAGAGCAGCCTCTGGGCCCCGAAGACAGCAGGGCCCTGGGGTCAGGTGCTGCTTGTGGGAGAAACCCCCCTGAGGGCGGGACAGCACGGACCCCAGGGGAGTGAGACCAGAGCGCCCGGGGCTGAGCTTCTGGCCACCGTGCGTCCACATGCTTCTCGCACTGCTTCTGTGGCACAGCCTGTTTGAGGTCGGAGGAGAGAGCGGCAGGCGGACCGCCAGCGCGGTAGACGTGTTGGACGCCACAGCGGTGGGGGCTGCTCCTGACTAGGTCAAGCCTAAGGGCCTGGGGGTCCTGGGTGGAGACTCTGCCCAGGGGTGCTGTGTGTGGCTGGCCCACGGATGGGCTCCCTCCACACCTGCTTGCTGGGCCTCGAGAGAGCGGAGAATGCTAAAGGCAGCAGCCCGCATGTTTTGCGCGAAGACAAGTGAGAGAGACGTGGCTGTAGGTTCACATGTTGGCGGCTCTGAAGTCTGAGTCGCCGCGCCCTTCCCTCTGAGACAGCCTGCACACTTGTCCCGGGGTCAGGGCGCCCCCGGCTCTGGACGGAAGCCCGCTCTGTAGAGCGCGGCAGCTCCATCTGCTCGGCCACCAGCCGCACAGCCGAGCTCAGGAGCGAGATCGGCAGAGCGCCACTGGGTTGTGTTCCAGCCCAGGAGTCCTGCACCGGGGGGCCCCCATGCCTCCCAGGGTGCCGGCCTGCTGCCTGGGGCTCTGAGCTGTGAACGCAGAGCTGCCTAGAACTGAGGGAGGTTGGTCTCCTGGGGCCTGGGGGAGCGCAGAACCCAGAATGTTGGGCGTACGCGTGGCCCGCGGGGCAGGAGCCAAGCACGCCGGGTCCCTGGGACGGCGGGCGGCCGAGACCTGACACGGTGCTGTGTCCTGTGTTCAGGCTGAGCTTCAGTGACAGTGAGAGTGACAACAGTGCCGACTCCTGCCTGCCCACCCGGGAGCCCCCTCCCTCCAAGAAACCACCCCCACCCAACAGCAAGGTATGCGGGGGCGGCCCGGGGGGGGGGGGGTCCGCGCTCAGGAGGAGGAGGGGAGGGGGGCCTCTTGGGTGGTCACATCCTGGACGCAGGGCTGAGGGACGGGCCTTGGCCTCTTCCTGGGCTGTAGTTCTCCAAGGGTTTAAGGCTGAGGGTGGGGGCTGAGAGGGGCTTGGTCCCCCCAGGCCCCAGAGAGAGAGCTGCTGGCCAGGATGGGCCGCCCTTGGAGCAGGCGGGTGCTGGAGCTCTGGGCAGTGGCTCTGGGGGCGTGGGAGGGCCTCCTGGGGGCAGGGGGAGGGGAGGAAGGCAGGACCTCAGAGCTGACCCGGTTTGCCCTGCAGGCATCAGGCCGGAGGAGCCCAGAGCCCTGCAGCAAGCCCGAGAAGATCCTCAAGAGGGGCACCTACGACAAGGTGAGCTGGACGCGCTCCTCCCAGCGGGTGCCCTGTCCCAGCCTAGCCCAGGCATGCGTCCGGCCTTCCTCCTCCCCAGGGCCCTGGGTGGGCCCACGGGCAGGGTGGGGCTGAGCAGTCGGGAGGGGCTGAGGCTGCCCGCTGAGCACCTGCCCCCCCCCCCCCCCAGGCCTACACGGATGAGCTGGTAGAGCTGCACCGGAGGCTGATGGCCCTACGGGAGCGCAACGTGCTGCAACAGGTACGTACTGGCCGCCACCTGCCTTGCCCCCCCACCCGGTTATCTCCAGGAGTCTCGGGGCAGGGGGTGCCCCCAGGCATGCATCTCCAAGGGGCCCTCCTTCCCCCTCCTCCTTCTCCCTCCTCCTCCCTCCTCCCCCTCCCCCTCAGAGCCTGCTGGGGTGAGGGCCACCCCAGACCAGCCTTCTGTTCCCTGAAGCCACCTGCCACCACCTTCTAGATCGTCAACCTGATCGAGGAGACCGGCCACTTCAACGTCACCAACACCACCTTCGACTTCGATCTCTTCTCCCTGGACGAGACCACCGTGCGTAAGCTGCAGAGCTACCTGGAGGCCGTGGCCACATGACCCTGGGCCGGGTGCCGGGCCCACTTCGCTGGGGCCCCAGGAGGCCACATCTGGGCCCCGCCTTCCTCCTCCTCTCTCGACTTACCCGCCCGCAGCACTGCCTTAGTGACCGCCCTGTCCTCGGCCCACACGGCCAGCTGCACTTTCCTCGTCGGCTCCCGGCCCGCCCTCCCCACCACCTTAGCGGGAGCCCTGAGGCTGAGGAGGGGGGGCAGGCCAGCGCCGCTGCTCCCCAGTACTCAGGGGCCGTCCCCTGGGCCCTCCTTGGAAAGCAGCTGGTGTTAAAGGCAGCACCAGGCCTCACTTCAGAAGGGGAGGAAAGGTGGCCAGCAGCGGGGGCCTGGTTTCACTGCCCGGGCCTCTCTGAGCAGCCAGGGCACTGCCTCCGGCCTTCCCAAACGGTTCACAGCCCCCCCTCCCCCCCACTGCGCCCCAGGACCGCAGAGGGCCACAGCCCCTCCGCGGGCTCTCACTGTGCTGGGCCTCCGTCTGTATAGTTCTCTCTAGTGTACGTGTGTATGCACTGTAGGTACCAGAGCGGCTTCCGGGTGTGCGTTTCCGTGACAGCAGTGCACGTGGGGGGTGGGGGGTGCGTAAGGCGGGACTTTTAGGTTAAGATGTTTCCACTGGTCTGGTCGTGGGGCCGGAGGCCGATCCGGAGCAGCACCGCCCCCCTCCAGGCGAGGGGAGGAGTCACCCCTCCGTGGTTCCCAGGATGTCTTGCCCTCCCGGGGCGCGGAGGGCCCTGCCCGGGGCCAGCGAACACTACGATGGGGCAGCAGGTCCGCGGGCGCCCGGGGGCCTCCGCGCGCTTGGCACCTGGTCAGACTGGCGGCCACCTCCAGGAGCCGACCTCCGGGCCTCCACCAGCCACAGGCCCTGACGTGTGTCGTTTCCCCCCCACCCAACGGCTCGTCCTCTTCCTCCTTCCATAGGATCCTCTTCCACCTCTCTGTTGTTGGAGTCTTCGAACTTTGAAAAAAATGAGCTTTTGCCAAATAAGACGGGATAGTTTGTGGAGTTTTTTGAGGAGCATCAGGACTCAGAGCCAGCCCCTCATGCCAGGGCCCAGCCAGTGCCAGGCCCTTCTGGGCTCACGTGTCTCTGGTTTGGGCCTGGCCCTCCCACCCTGCGAGTCACGCCAATCCAGAGACCCAACTCCTCGCATGCCTGAGACTCTCCAGGGGCCAAGCTGGCTCCTCCTCTTAGCCAGGATGCCCTCATGGCGCCAGCCCACCTTGGGTGGGGCTCCTGAGGGCTGGGGCCCTGTTTGCTCAGCCTCTATTCCCCCAGACCTCGACTCAAGGCTCCCCCTGGCCCCCCCACCCCAACTTTTGCCCTGAATGAGATGTGGGGCAAAGGACCGGGGTGGGGCCCAGAGGTGGGCTCCCCCTCTCCCCCCAGTCCACTGCCAGAGGGTCTCTCCTCCCCCCCAGTTCCCGAGTTCCGATGCGGGGAATGCCAAGCTCCCCTTCCCTGTGGTTCGTCTGTCAGGCAGACCCTAAACACTCCCGGGGGAGCTCTGCCTCCAAGACTCCCCCCAACTTCAGCCTCCTTGGTGAAATCCCCAGAACTCGCTGGGAAGGCCTGAGAACTTTTCAGAGGAAACTGCCATGACTCCTCGCCATCTGCTCTGATTCTCTCCTGACCCCACTACCTTGAGGTATTAGGAAGAGGGCAGGCCTGTGTGGCAGGCTCCGTGCCGTCACCGTCCCCTTCCCCAGGCAGGCCAACAATACTCCAAAGTGGGGCACCTTTCTTCTCTGGAAACTCTAAGACATTGGACAGAAGGAACTGGCCCGATGTGGGCTACGCGGCCGCTGCCCAGCCCTCTGTGCACAGAGGTTGCTGGGGGCCATGCCAGGAGCCTGAGCTGGCCTTTCCCCTTTGGGGGCATCTCCTGGGAAGGGCCATAGGCCCTCCCGAGTTCTGCATGGTGACTTGGGCAGTGCTCAGCTCTGGAGCCGGGCCGTGCCCAGGAAGCAGCTGGAGGAAGGCCAGGATTTGGCCCACCCTCAGTGGCAGAGTGTCCGGCCCCTCCTGCTGTTTCTGGGGCCTTCGGAAGCACCAACCCATTTCTCAGTTACCTCCTCTGGCCAGAAGGCCCCAGTGCTGGCCCCCTGATCACCTGATGGACGCGCCAGGCAACCAGGGCCCTGACCGCAGCATTCCCAGCTGCTCCCCCGCCCCCGCCCCCCCAGCTGCCCGGCAGCTGGGCCTACAAGGGCTCTGGGGACGCTTCCATAGGAAGGGGCCAGCACTTTGTGATTGCCGCGTGTTTAGTGTTAAGCCCCCTGCCCCCAGTGCAAATCCCTGTGTTTTGCTATCTCCTGAACAAAATGTAAACCGACACCTGAAAACAAAAGGTATCGAATACCTTTTTTACCCATAAGGGTTTTTACAAAGAATGTGTCTCAACTAGGAACTAGGACACTCATCGGCCCGAGACCAACTCCTGGATAAAAGGAATAAAGGAGAATCGTGTTTGTAATAAGTTACAGGATTGTTTCTGTCCTGGATTTTAAACTTTTTGTTAAATTGTGAAATTATGGAGGAGTTTTATAGAAAAAAAAAAAGTGAAATAAAGTCAGATGGGAAAGCAGATCTGTGTGTAGAGCCTCGTTCTGCTTGGCTCCTCCTGGGACAGCCAGGAAGGGGAGAGGGGGTGGGCGTCAAGCCTGGGCAGGAGGAGTGGGGACGAAGGAGTGTGAGCAAGGTTGGCATCCTGGAGGAATACATACGGCACTATTGGAAGTCCAAGAGAGGAGCAGTGGTGGAAAATTTGATCTCGGGCCCTGTTTTTGATGGTGTGTGCTTTCCTTGGAAGCAGGCAGCAAGGTTGGGGTTGAAAAACAAGCCTGACTTCACAAGATGGGAGAATGGGTGGGTAGGAGGGTAGGGGGGTGGGGGGATGGGTTGGGATGGGAGGGGGCTGGGGGGATGGGAGGATGATAGAGGGCAAGGTAGGTAGAAGAAGGGTGGTGAAAGGCTTCCTTTGCTGAGAGCTGGCCGGCCTGCCTGGTGGTTTGTCCGAGGCGGGTTGGCTCTGGACTCCGTGAGGCGGAGACCGAGTCCTTGCAGGCCCGACTCCGTGTGAGCAGCCCAGCCCAGCCTGCGAGGGTTGCATTCCTAAGTGTCCTGCGCCGCAGGCTGGGGCCCGGCCACTCTGCCCACAGCCGCTGCAAGGGAGCCGACTGGCCACACTCGGGTCCTCGGGAGCCTTGCTTCTCGGCCTGTAGGCGAAATGCCTACTTCCAACATCAAGGCTCCCCTGCCCCGTCTTTCCTCCCAGGGAAAGATTCTGCGAGTCCTCTGGGGCAGTTTGTGATCTGAGCTCCTGGAGGAGGGGCAGAGAGAGAGAGGGTCCAGAGGGCTTCCCAGGGTTTGCAGAGCCCCACCGCGCAGTGAAGGCTGACTCCCGGGGGCTAAGGATGCCGCGGGGCGAAGAACCGTCCCGCGGCCTCTTCCCGAGCCCTGGACGGCGAGGGTGCTGCGGCCAGAGTCCCCGCGGGGCAGGCGGAGCGGCCCCGGAGAGTCGCCCGCCTGTGGGGCGGCACGTAGGCACATTTCTGAGGCTCAAGCCCGGGCACGTGCGCCCGCAGTTGCTTACGTGTGTTTGCCCCTGGTGGCGCCCTCCTCCTCCCCGCGGTCCACCAGGGATGCCTGGCCTTCAGCCTGAGAAATTCTCATTAGCAGCAGGGAATTCTGTTCCTGCAAAAAAAAAAAAGGATGTCTCTGTGTCTCCTTGGGGCGAAAGGGCGTTTCCACTGGGAGCCGAGCCGTGGGTGGGCAGCCGCGTTCCTCCGCGCTCTGCCGTGGCTCCGTGGCCCGCTGCCTCCTGCCGTTTCTGGGGAGAAGTCAGCCCTCCAGTCTCTTGCCCCTTGGAGGCTTTGGTCTCTGGTGCCTTTAAAATTTCCTTTTCGTCTTTTAGTTGAAAACAGTCGCATAACGTTTTGGTGATCTGTTTCTTTCATCAGTAGGACGACTCTGTCCCTTTTAAACGCGTTTGCCTGGAATATTTCCAAATCTTACATTTTAAATTTATATTTTCATGATGCAGGCTCAAGACGAGCCTGCAGGTTCCAAGGGCACGTGATCCCCGTTCCTGCCCCTTTTCCGTGTCCACTTTCTTACCCGTCCCTCAGGAGCCATCACCTGCTCACGGCCACAACGAGCTCCCTCACAGACGGTGTCCCCCCTGCACACCTTTTCCTCCACGTGTCTGAGAGCTCAGTCCAAGTCCTTACGCTGCATAAGTGCACCTTAACTCACACCACTAGTCCTGCGGGCGGGCTCGGGACGGTTTCCCCCTGGTCCTCTCCCTGCACGCGTGCAGGGGTGCGACCGGGTCTCCGGGGGCACCAGTGCGGGCCGCCCGCCCCTGTCTTGGGCTGGGGCTCCTCGGCATCGGCCTGCTTGTGCGCACGCGCGTGTGTTTCTCGGATCTCCTTGTGGAGCATGAGACGTGGCTCTTGTATGTTCTACACCCCGCTTGCCTTTCCGTCCTGGGCACGGTCGGCGTCCCTCACCACGCCGAAGCCTTATGTCTTCATCCAGCTTCTCCCTCGGTGGCTGCCGGCTGCTTATTCCTGGTCGAGGATGATACAAGGTCTACAAGTTCTCTCAAGGCTCCTTCCAGTGGTGTAATGCTGTCCCCGCTTTTCTTGCCTCGCTTGCTTGCTTTCTCACCTCTCGGTTTTGCTCCGTCTGGAGTTCATCCTGCCGGGAGCCAGGGCCTCTGTTTCCACAGTGGCCAACGTCACGGCCATGGACTAACCCGTGATGCCTCCGCTTACCTGAAAGGCCCCTCCGATCCTGCATCCTGGTCTGTGCGCCGGGCTCCTCTCCTCTGCACGTCTGTTATTTACGCCCCATCACTGAGCTTTTCATTACTGTGGCTTTGTCATTTCTTTATTACTAGTAGGACTAGTCCCCCTTCATTATTATTCCCTTCTTAGAACTTCCCCAGATACGCCTGCATGTTTGCTTTCCGACCTAACCTGGTCAGCCGGAGTTCTAGAACGTTTTCTTTATCTCGTCGTCCTGAAGTTTCCTGTTAACATTTCAGTTTTGGAAATTTTTATTTTCCAAAAAGATGTGTCCTGGCTGGGGCTGGGTGGGTCCCCAGAGAATCCTCGCGGCCGTTCCCTCCGGGTGACTGCAGACGGCCGGGGGCCGTTCCTGCACCGTCTCTCCAGAGGGTGGCGAGCCTGTGCGGCCGCCCCTCACCTTTGTCACGTTAAGAGTGTGTATAGTTGGGGCGCCTGGGTGGCTCAGTCGTTGGGCGTCTGCCTTCGGCTCAGGTCACGATCCCAGGGTCCTGGGATCGAGTCCCACATCAGGCTCCCTGCCCCACAGGAAGCCTGCTTCTCCCTCTCCCACTCCCCCTGCTTGTGTTCCCTCTCTCGCTGTGTCTCTCTGTCAAATAAATAAAAATAAAATCTTTAAAAAAAAAAAAAAGAGTGTATAGTTTTCAAGGTGAAGAAACCCTATGAGCTTTATCACATCTGGTTTCGACTTTTCCGGAGCCTTCAGTAGGAAACTCCTCCCAAGCTCCCAAGCTGCCCCCCCACGCCCACACCGGCCCCCAAGCCCAGCTCCCCAGGCGGGGGGCTCGCC
>NC_058403.1:210116015-210135450 GCF_002201575.2 Neomonachus schauinslandi
CGCCCACACCGGCCCCCAAGCCCAGCTCCCCAGGCGGGGGGCTCGCCCTCGTGGGTCACCCGTCACTCTCGGCCCTGGGAAGGCCAGGTCCCCCTCCCCGTGGTGCAAATGAGAAAACAGGCTTGACCTGGGGAGACTTGCCCACACGTCCCTGCTTCCTAGGGGCTGGTGCGGGGGGCGGGGGACGGCCTGCTCAGGCCCAGCTGCCCTTTCTCTGGAAACGGGCCAGGAGCTTCTCCCCCATGGGGCCTGGCCAGGGTACCCCAGGCTTGGCACCGAGTGACCGACCCATTGCCTCTCCTCTCCCAGCCTCAGTTTCCCCATCTTGAAACCGGGACAGCAGGCTCCGTCCAGCCGGCAGCCCGGATTGCCACGAGGCTCGAAAACGCAGGCACGAGGTACCTTCAGCGTGAGCAGGGCACACAGGTATGGGGCGTCCTGGCCCACCAGCACGACGTAGCGCACGATGGGGATGTACCTCTTCACCCGCTCCTCGATGGGGTTCGGGTTGATCCTCTCGCCTGAGCTGAGGGTGATGATATCTGCATGCGGAGAGGGAGCAGGGCTGTGGTCCTGAGAAGCCGCATCAAGCCAGCCCTCCTGGAGCCCACGGCCACCCCTTGACATTCAGAAACGACGGAGATGGAGCCCAGGCGTACAAAGCGCGTCCCTTCCTCCAAGCTGGACTTTGGTCCTCCCCCTCATCGTCGTGCTGTGTGCAACCCGCACCACTGTCCACAGCAGCCCTGTGGGGGCCCGGTCAGAGGCAGAGAGCACCTTGCAGCCATGTCTTGCTCACCTCTGGCGTTGCCCACAACATAGAGGAATTCATCCGTGTCCAAAAAGCCCAGGTCGCCCGTGTGCAACCAGCCGTGAGCATCGATCTTCTCCTGGGTATTCTCCTCATCATTGAGATACCCCATGAAGATGTTCCGGCCCCAAATGTAGATGTCCCCAGTGCCCTTCTCATCTTCCTTCTGCGTCTTGGTGTGGGTGCTGGGGAGGGACTTCCCACAGCTGGGGACCGTGGGCAGGGAAGGGGTATTATAGACACACCAGATAGAGATTCCCACTGGCAGAGGGGCACCCCCGGCACACAGCCACTCAGATCCTAGGCCTTTCCTGCCTGTCTGGCTTCTAGAGTCCTGCAGATCCAAAGCAGGGGGCAGGTGGAGAAGGGGGGACAGGGTGTGGTCCCTCAGGGAGTGAAGGCTTGGCCCACCCTGACTTGGAACTGAGCTTGCCGGGCATGTGAATGTACCACACCCAGCCCCTGGCCACCAGCAGCCCACAGATGAGCACAGGGGACAAGGCAAGAGGCACATAAACTCAAGACACCTTTTGGGTGGAACGGGTCGCTGTGGGAGGTATCTGGGCAGGAGAGAAAACGGTACAGTCGGGGCAAGAATGGGGCATCTCACCTTGTCTGCTTGTCTCCTTGGAAATTGGGGGTGGGGGCTGAGGGCTGGCGCTCCACCCCTCAAATTTCGAGGTTCCTATCCAGGCACCTGGACCCCAATCCTTGCCCCGCTTTCTCCCCAGGCTGTCTGGAGACTCAGGGCAAGGCCTCAGAGCTGGCCCGGCCAATGCCCAGGATGCACCTGCCTGGACTGAATTGTGTCACCCCCAAATTCCTAACACCTGATGGGGTGGTATTTGGAGATGGTTAGGTCTCGATGAGGTCCTGAGATTGGGAACTTCATGATGGGACTGATGTCCTTTAAGGAGAGACACCAGAGTGAGCTTGCTCTCTCTCTCCACCATGCAAAGACACGGAGAGAAGCCAGCCGTCCACACCCACAATCGAATCAGGGACCCCTTGATCTTGCAGCCTCCGGAACTGAGGCTAAATCTGTGTGGTTCTCTAAGCCCCCCTGGCCTGCCTGTGGTGCTGTCACGGCAGCCCGAGCTGAGACACACTCAGCAAGGGCAGATGCCTGCCCCCCCCCCCCGTGCAGGGCAAGCTCCCGGAACGAGCAAAGCGCCCAACAAGAGTGGAAAACTGAAAGGCTCCGCTGAGCTCCTCTGCTCTGACCGATTTCACGGCTGCGAACACCGCTTCCCTTGAGCTGCTTATGTCTTGTGTGGAATGATAGACTGCGAGCCCCACCCGCCACGTGGCAGGGATTCTTGACGTCGGGTTCCCCACTGTGACCCTAGTGGTCTGACACCACCTGCAGGCAGCGATCACTCCACACGCCAAGGGGCCACCCAGTCGGGCAACAGCCTCGGGCCACGTAACCTGTCCTTCCTTCTGCCTCCGTGCCTGTCCGCCTTTCTGCCCTGCCTCTCTGGGTTTGGGGGTCGAGGAGACCCTGTGGGTGGGAAAGTGCTCTGTGACTGGCTCTTTGTCCTGTCTCTGCTGAAGGTTGCTTCCATCTCTCCGAAGCCAAGGTGCTCGAAAGATGGTGACGCAGACTCTCGCCTTGACCAAACGCCGGTCAGCCTCCTCTGAGCTCTCTTCTCGCTAGCCCTTGGCCTTGGTCTCAAAGCACAAACCATTTCATCCACTCCCGCCCAGAGAGACTTGAGAAAACCTTAGCATTTCCGAACGCCCAAGGCCACATCCCCAGGATGGCTCCATCCCCCTTACATCCCTGCCCAAGAAAGCTCAAAGCTGCCTGAAGAGTTTCCCAGTTGGCCCCCCAAGCTTGCAGATAAGTTCTTCCCCTGCCCTTGGAGATGCAAATCCACCACCCAGAACTTTCTCCTCTTTTTGAAGTACAAACCTTCAGGGAGGTAGGTAACTCTGGCTCTCACCCCCAGCGCCTGTGGGAGGCACAGGACCCCACCCCAGAGGGGCAGCTGGCGCTGATCTATGCCTCCTGCCACAAATACATGAGATTTCTCTCCAGAGAAGCACCAGTCTTCAGACCCGGATGGGTTCAGTTAGTGACCCCCCCACCCCCACCTTTCCTGCTTTTTGTGATGGCCACTTCCCAGACGGCTCAAGCCCCCACCACCTCCCCCAAACCCACAGACCCCTCTGAGACGTCCAGTCCCTCGGCCCAAATTGAAGTGGAGATCAGTTCACACCGGGCCCTTCTGGCTGAATTAGTAGTAGTGAATAAAATCTGTCCCTGTTTCTTTAAGGAGTGTCGGGTTTTACCTTTGAAAAGGGTCACCCGTCCAGAGCTGAGCGAGCCCCAGGTTAGGGAGATCTAGGGCAGGGGAGAAAGCCAGCACACCAAAAGGGCCGTGACTCGTCCAAGTCCCCTATGTTGTCCTGATTTTTCAACAAAGGCTGAGTCCTCCATGCAATGTGCAGGGGGCCCCGAACTAAATCAGTGGTGGTAGCAGCCAGCCCCCAGGATGGCTTTGCCCACCCGGAATCCACATCTAGTGTAGCCCCCTTGCACCCTGGAGAAGGCTGGTCTGCCTGACCCTGTCAGACGTGGCAGAAATAACAAAGTGCCACTTCTGAGGTTAGGTCATAATAGGGTTGCCCGATCAAATATAAGATGCCTGGTTATATTTGAATTACAAATTTTTCTGTAAGTATAAGTATATCCCAGATACTACAGGGCATATACTTATACTTTAAAAAAAAAGTTGTTTGTCTGAAATTCAAACATCCCTGGGTGTCCTGTATATTTATTTGCTGAATCTGGCCACCTAAAGGAGAGTGTGGCTTCCACTTTGCCCTCTCTGGGGTCTCTTGTGTGGGGGAAGCCTATTGCCATGGTGGGGGACCCCCCCAAGCAGCCCAGTGGAGAGGTCAGCATAGCAAAGAAGCAAAGCCTCCTCCTGCTGAAAGCCAGCAAGAAACTGAGGCCTCCTGCCCACGGCCGTGTGAGGAAGCCAGCCTCCGGGAGGCTTCTCTGGCCTCGGTTGAGCCTTCAGATGAGGCTGCCCCAGCCAACAGCTTGACTGCGACCCCGTGACGGACTCGGAGCCAGGACCACACAGCTACCAAGCAGCTCCCCGATTCCCAACCCATGTGGTACTAAGCTGCTAAATCTGAGGGTTACCTTTACACAGCAATGAATGTGTTCCCTCCCAAGGGGCCAGGGTGTCAAAGATGGTTGGCCATTAGTAAAAAGAATGGTTTCCAAATCAGAAAACAAATCGGAGGGGCTTCAGGCCATCCCACACAGGGGTTCACTTGCTTTCGCTCATTTGCCCTTGGATCTGCGTTCCGTGGTGGAGAAGAACAGAGTAGGGGGACTGCGTGCACCTGGCCAAGGTCAGCCCTGGCCATCCCCTCCCCCACCCCCACCCCCAGCCATCTGTCTGTCCCTCCACCGAGACCCACCTCAGCAGCCGGAAGTCTTGCTGTCTGGAGAGCGTGTGGATGCCCGTGCTCTCGGACAAGCCGTAGAGCTCAAAGATGGGCATGTTGAGGCTGAGGAAGTAATCCAGGGTGGCTCTGGAGAGCCCCAGGCCCAAGTTGAAGTACTGCCGGCAGTGATGGAGGCCCAGGAACCTCCTGGCCTGGTTGAAGGTCAGCCTCTTGGCCAGGCTGAAGCACAGCAGGGAATGGGTCTGCCTTGAGGAGCAGACACAGGGGAGCAGAGTTGGGCCTCAGGACTCCACGCCGGCCCCAGGCGGGT
Source organism: Neomonachus schauinslandi (assembly GCF_002201575.2). Classification (NCBI taxonomy): domain Eukaryota; kingdom Metazoa; phylum Chordata; class Mammalia; order Carnivora; family Phocidae; genus Neomonachus; species Neomonachus schauinslandi. The sequence continues at coordinate 210,120,569 of NC_058403.1, forward strand.
GCCCCCCACCCAGCCCCCTGGGGGCAGCCCTGAGACCCAGCCTCACCTGAGCATCCGCTTTCTGTTTGTCCTGAGTCCCAGCCACATGGCCCACTGGTCCATCCTCCTCCGGAATGGAGTCGACGAGAGCTGGTTGGTCTTCAGGTTGTCCAGCAACCTGTCCCAGACCCACGGGACGCCGTGGAACAGGGTGGGCTTCACCTCCCGCAGTGTGTCTATCAGGGAGCCCTGCACCACACGGCACGATGGGATCCCGGCCAAACCAGGCCCAGCCCTCCGCCCCCCTGCCCCACCGTAGGGCCTGGTGTGTGAAGCCTTTCCCCACGGCCGTGGCCGGGAGCCAAAGGGGATGGCCAGGACCATCTGTTCCCACTTACCCTGATCAGCAGGACGCGCAGGATCCGTCTCCTGGCCCACATGGCTCAACGCATGTGAGATTCAACCACACTGTTGGCTGTTTCTATGGTCCCGGCCACCCTCTCCCAGAACCCTGAGCCGGGGCAAGCGGTGGACGGAGAAGGGAAGGTGCAGAGACAGAGAGAGACAGAGATCGAGACAGAGACACACAGAGAATGACAAACACACATACAGAGATTAAGAGATGGAGGGAGAGAGAGACAAGATGAGACAGAGAGACAGGGATGGGAGGGGGGAGAGAACAGGGAAGGGACAAACTCTGGCTTTGTCACTATTTTCACATCTTCCCGGTTACCAAGAGAGAGTCCCCAGCGACCACAAGCAAAATATTAACAAAGAATGCTGGAGAGTAAAATCGGGACGAAGCCGAGCAAAGCCCACTGGGGCGCACCTAAGCAAATGCCCGCCCCAAAGCTGAGCCAGGTTTCACATTATTAAAAGGCCTTTAGAGAGCTCTAAGAAGAATATCTTGTGACACGTGAAAGTAGGAAATTGAAGGTTTCATGTCCATAATGTTTTCCATTTTTTCAACGAGAAATCTGCAGAGATTTGTTCTCTCCCTAAGTACCTATGTGATTCGCCTCATTGTGCCCCTTGGCCCGGGAACCCTAAATCACTCACTGCCTGGCCCTCTGCAGGACAAGTTTGCGGGCCCCTTGGCTGAGGGAGTTGTAAGGATCCAGGCAATGATGTTCGGGTTCTTCGCTTCTCCCTACTTCCAGTCTTGATGGGAAATGTGCGGTTTTCTACACTCAGAGAGTCAACACAACTGTGATTGAGGTCTCATGATGTATGTCAGTGACCTCAGGTGCTTTTTTTTTATTGCAGTAAAATCCACATAACACCATCTTAACCATTTTAAGTGCACAGCTCAGCGGCATGAAGCACACTCACCCTGTCCTGCAGCACCCCCACCCTCCGTCTCCAGAACTTTCCATCTCCCCACACGGAGACTCTGTCCCCGTGAAGCACGGACTCCCCACCCCCTGCCCCAGCCCCGGCTCCCACCCTCTCCTCTCTGTCTCTGTGGACGGGACTCCTCTGGGGACCTCCTGGGACTGGGGTCCTGCGGGATGTGTCCTTCTGGGTCTGGCTCCTCTCGCTGAGCCCAGTGTCCTCGGGGTCCCTCCACATCGTGGCAGGTGTCAGGGTCCCTTCCTTTCTAAGGCTGGATCATATTCTATTGGATGGGTGGAACTCATTTATTTATCCATTTGTTGATGGGCACCTGGATTGTTTCCCCTCACATGAGTTTTTAATGGCTCGATTAAGCCTCCTGCGCTGGTGATTTTTGCCCTGTGGTAGGAGGTAGATGCAGGCTTCCCATTCCTTAGGACACGAGCTCATGTCTGCCTCAGCCCCTCCACTTCACAGATGGGGAAACTGAGGCCCAGAGAGGAGGAGGAGTAAAGTCGCACAGCCAGCTGGGGGCGGGGGCAGGGCGGGGATTCCAGTGCTGGGCCAGCTGAGCACCCCACGTAGGGTGACCCCAGCCCCTCCAGCCTCCCAACCTCACCTGCACCCACCGCGGCCGAGGGCCGGGGAGCCCCACTCACCCTCAGAGCATCCGGCTGGGCGAAGTAGAGGGCTCCGGCGACAGAGATGGAGACCCACATGTCGAAGAGCTGGGCCCCCATGTAGCTGAGAGGGAGGTAGCTCACCAGGATCTCCTGCTCCTCCGGGGGGCACTTGTAAGACAGCCTCTGGGCCGTGGCCACTGTGGTCCAGGTGATCTGCAAGGCACCTTAGCCATCACCTGTAGGCCATTCTGTTCTCAACCCCCAGGAGCTCACCTTCGTCCACACGAGACCCGGAGCCCCAGGCTGCCGTCTCCGGAGGGGACACTCACATTGTCGTGGCTGAGCATCATGGCCTTCGGGGGGCCTGTGACCGACAGGCTGTAGACCAGGGCACAGCACTGGTTGGGCTTTTGGGAGTCGATGACCCGGTCCAGCGTGTCTTCCGAGATGCCGTCTGCCAGGTCCAAGAACCCTCTCCACTGCAGAGAGGCGGGGGGGTAGGGGGTGGGGAGGGGCTCATGGTGGTGGTGGGGGGAGGGGACCCTTGAGCCTGAGACCTCAACCCCCGGGCTACGGTCCCCGGCCCTGCCCTCCCGGTGAGGACCTACAGAATACAGGTTCTGCAGCCGGGTCCGGATCTCCTCCTTGTACTGGACGATGGCCTTGAGGTGCTTCAAGGAGCCCTGGATCTGCCAGATAGCGTGGGGCTCAGCTCGTGCAGGGCAGGAGTGCGGGTCATAGCTGAGCCCCGAGCCCGTTTCCCCAGCACTTCCCCCACGGATGGCAGGGGCACTCCCCAGTTTTCTCTGTATCGTGGCAAAATACACAGGAATTTACCATTTTAACCATCTCAAAGTGGACAATTGAGCAGTATTTAGTACATTCACGTGATGTGACTGTCACCTCTGTCTAGTTCCAGAACATTCCGTCTCCCCAAAAGGAAACCTTCAGTGCCCATTAGCAGTGTGTCCACTCATCAATCCACTCTGTCTCTACAGATCAGTCCATTCTGGATAGTTCATACAGATGGAATCCTACACTATGTGGCCTTTTGTGTCCGGCTTCTTTCACTGAGCGTCATGTTTTTGAGGTCCATCTACGTTGGGGCGTGTGTCAGAGCTTTCCTCCTTTTAGGGCCTCGGAACAGTCCAGGGTGGGGATGGGCCACAGTTTATCCGTTTGTTGGCTGGTGGACAGCTGGGCTGTCCCCCTGTTTGGGCTGCTGAGAAGGTTGGTGTACGAGTTTTGGTTTGCACACCTGTTTTCCATTCTCTTGAGTAGACACGTAGGTGTGGGATCGCTGGGTCATACGATAAGTCTACAGTTGGCCTTCTTAGGAGCTTTCCAGGGGGCCCGCCCCAATTTCCCTCCCCCCAGCCACGCACGAGGGCTCCAGGGGCTCCACATCTTCACCAACACTTGTCACCTGCGTTTCTGATAATAGCTGTCTTCGTGGGTGGGAAGTGGCATCTCATGGAGGCTTCTGTCTGCATTTTCCGGATGACTTCAGACATTGAGCATCTTCTCTCAGGCTTACTGGCCATTCGTGTTTTTCTTCTCTGGAGAAATGTCTAAGTCCTTCGCCCATTTTTGAACTGGGTTTTCATCGGTGGTGTGTTTTGTTTTTGACCTTGAGGGGTCCTGGACACATTTTGAAGGCAGACTGCATTGGTTTCCTATGGCTGCTAGGATACAACAAGGTCCCGAGTATTGAGCAGCTTGGTCCGGTCTCTCCTTAGAGTCTCGTAATCCCCAAATCAAGGCTTGGGAAGGCTAGGTCCCTTCTGGAGTCTCCACGGCAGGATTGTTCATTTGGGAACTGGCTCATTCCAGTTGTTGGCAGAATTCTGTTCCCTGCAGTTGTAGGACTGAGGTCTGCCTGTCTCCTTGCTGGCTGTCGGCTGAGGGCCCTTCTCAGCTTCCAGAGGCCACCATGTTCCCTGGCTCATGGTCCCTTCCTCCATTTTCAGAGCCAGAAACAGGGGGATTGAGTTCCTCTCATGCTTTGAATCTCTCTGCTCTCCCTTCTGCCTTATCTTTCCTGTCTCCAGCCAGAGAAAAGTCTGTGCTTTGAAGGGCTCCTGTGATTATAGGGGACCCACCCGGATAATCCAGGATCATCTCCCAGATGAAGGGCCTGAATCTTAATCCCATCAGTGAAATCCCTTTTGCCACACGAGGTGCCATGATCACAGGTCCCAGGGATTAGGGCGTGGACATCTTTGGCATTATCCTGCTGATCACACCAAGCTAACGGCATTTCCTGAGAGATAGGACTCAGGAATGGGGCCAGACTTTGGGTCTGAGAAGCTGGAAGGAGGAAGCTGCTGTCACCCAAGCTGGGAAACACAGAGGGAAGAGCAGGTTTTGGGGGAAAGATCCGGAGCTTGGGTCTGGACAGGCTGCATCTGAGATGCCTCTTCGGCATCCCAGGGTGATTATTGGGAAAGCGGGAGATAAAAACGTGGGAAGTGGGGCGCCTGGGTGGCTCAGTTGGTTGGGCGACTGCCTTCGGCTCAGGTCATGATCCTGGAGTCCCAGGATCGAGTCCCGCATCGGGCTCCCTGCTCGGCGGAGAGTCTGCTTCTCCCTCTGACCCTCCTCCCTCTCATGCTGTCTCTCATTCTCTCTCTCAAATAAATAAACAAAATCTTTAAAAAAAAAAAATGTGGGAAGTGTCCACACACAGGTATCAGCCGGGGAAAAGATACAGAGCATGGAAAGCAAGCGGTCTGCTGTCCCAGGACTGGCTCCGTGATTAAGGTTCGAACAAGTGAAGAGGAGTAAGGAGGAGAGCCGGGCAGTGAAAGTTTCATTATTTACATCATCCTTACCCCATCAGGGGCTCACCTTCCTGGGGGGAAAATGACCCAGGCCACATACCTGGTCACCTGCACAGACGCTGTCTTAAGTTTATTTACTTATTTATTTATTTAATAAACATTAAAAATTTTAATGGTGGTAAAAAAATACATAACAAAGTTTACTATCTTAACCATTTTTAAGCATACAGTTTGTAGTGTTAAGTGTATGTGCATTACTGTGCAACAGATCTCCAGAACTTTCCATCTCCCCACACGGAGACTCTGTCCCCACGAAGCACGGACTCCCCACCCCCTGCCCCAGCCCCCGCTTGCACCCTCTCCTCTCCGTCTGTGTGGACGGGACTCCTCTGGGACCTCCTGGGAGTGGGGTCCTGCGGGATGTGTCCTTCTGGGTCTGGCTCCTCTCACTGAGCACAGTGTCCTCGGGGTCCCTCCACGTCGTGGCAGGTGTCAGGGTCCCTTCCTTTTTAAGGCTGAATAATATTCCATTGTCTGGATGGAGCATATTTTGTTTATTCATTCATCCATCAACGGACATTTGGGTTATTTCCACATCTTGACTACTGTGGATGCTGCTGCTATGAACTTGAATGCACCAATAAATCTTCAAGGTCTTTCCTTCACTTCTTTCAGATACGTATCTGCAAGTGGGATTGCTGCTACCTCTAAAGTTTTGAGGACTCTCCATGCTGTGTTCTATAGTGGCCACACCAGTTTCCGTTCTTGCCAACAGAGGCCTGGATTGATTGACGAATAATTTACATGCAGTAAAAGTCACCGTTTTAGGTCTACAGTTTCACAAGTCTTTTTTTAAGATTGATTGATTGATTTTTAGAGAAAGAGAGAGAGTGGCGGGGAGGGGCAGAGGGAGAGAGAGAGAGAGAATCTCAAGCAGACTCCACGCTGAGCGTGGAGCCTCACACGGGGCTCAATCTCACGACCCTGAGATCACGACCTGAGCCAAAACCAAGAGTCAGACGCTCAACTGACTGAGCCACCCAGGCGCCCCCAGTTCCATGAGCCTTGACAAACTTAGAGCAGTGTGACCACCACCTTAATCAAGATCTGGAATATTTCCATCGCCCCGTAAAGTTTCCTCGGGCCCTTTTGTGGTCAGGCTGGCAGCCACTGCCCTGGATTTCTGTCCCATAGCTTTGCCTTTCCTGGGGGCTTCACATCTATGAACTCACACCGAAGCGGGTAGCCTACCCTCTGGTGTCGTCCCTTCAGCACATTTCAGACGCAGCCACGTGATTGCACATACCAGGAGTCCAGTCATTGCTATTGTTTGGTTGGTACGAACGGACCACCATTTGTTCATCCAAATGATAGAAAAACAACTGGATCTTGGTTAGTGGATGTTTGGGCAGTTTTGGGCAATCATGCACAGAACGGTCACAGACACTTCCAGGCGGTATAGACGCTTGTTCTGATTTCTCTTGGGTACAGACTCCGGAGTTGAAGGTCTGGACCATCTCGCAGGTGTTTGTTACCAAACGGTCAAGCCATTTGCCAAGGTGACTGTACCATCTTGCATTTCTGCCAACAATGAAGGAGTGTTCCACTGCAACCCCATCAACACTTGGTATTGTCCATTTTAAAACTGGAGGCACCCTCGTGGGTGTTTCGTGGTGGCCCTGTCTTTGCATACGTGCCTCTGTCCACTTGTCATGGGTCCTCTTAGGGTCCCCATTTCCCAGGGTTCAGCTCAGGCTGCAGGACAGGGCAGGGGCTGGTACAGAAGTCTCAGCTGTAGGACCATCACTGGTTCCTTATAGCATAGGGTTACGGGTGCTATATGGGAGGGAGAAGAAGACCCAGAGCCTGGGGTGGCCGACCATGAGTGGGCATTACCCTGACATCCACCTCCTCTGGGTGCCCCATACGCCCATGGATCTTTCCCCATTCCCTCCCTGGAACAAAGATCAAATAGCAATGACCATCCCATTGACGATCCTATTGACAATAGCGTTAGCATTGAACACTGACCATGCTAAGCTCTGTCCTAGCCCATTACAGGTTTACTTAGTTCATCCTCGGAACCAAACCCATTAGGTAGGTCCTATTACCACTCCCATTTTACAGGTGAGGAACCTGAGGCACCAGGAGGCCAAACACCGTGCCCCATGGCCCGGAGTTAGTGAAGGTGGCCTCTGCGCCATGGAGCCCACGCCCAGAACCACCTCATTTGGATCAGCCCCGGACCCAAGGAAATCCAGGGTTCTCCTGTGCAGTTCCATTAAGATGAAATGTCCAGAACAGGCAAATCCGCAGAGACAGAACGTGGGTTGGTGGTTGCCAGGGGATGGCGCCAGGGGAATGAAGCGTCCCCACTAATGGGCACAGGGTTTGCTTTTCAGGTGATGGAATGTTCTGGAACCAGAGGTCATGGTTGCACAACACTGTGTGTTCACTCAATGCCACTGAACTAAAAAGGGTTATGACAATAAATTGTATATTATGTGCATTTTACCACAATAATTTTTTTTTAAGTGGGAAGAGAGGATCTGCTTACAGTGGGCACATCTAAGTCCCGGTTTGGGGTGTGTTGGGGGTCAGCCCGAGCCATCATTGAGCGGGCTCTGACTTCCTCACGCTTGAGCACCTGCTGCGGTCAGCAATGCAAAGGCCATTTGGCAGGAAGAGCACATGCCTGGCACCTCTTAGAGGCCCTGGACCTGCCCATGCATGGAATCCACAGTTCCCAGCTTGTGCGTAACAATGGGATGGTAGGCACATCGTTCATTGGATCCCTTTTGTTTACTAGGCAAAGTCTGTGCCTTTACCTAAGCTGTGCCCTCCACCCGGCATGCCCTCCTGGCTCCCGCAGGTCCCGGAGTCACTGACCTGGATGATTTTCTGCAACTGCCTGTCATTATCCACCACAAATATGTCCATCTCCGAGCTTTCGGCGATGACCTGGCAGGCTTTTGGGGAGTTGGTGGACAAGATGCCAACAGAGAAGCCTCTGGAAGCAGAACCCAAGAGGTGAGGACCCACTGGTGAATTGCAGGGCTCCCAGGAGGCCGGTTTGGCCAAAGCAGAGACAGTCCCTCGGGCAGAGTACAGAGTGTGGCAGATACCCCCACACACCCACAAAATGCCTTGTTTGAAGGTGGGACTCAGGGACAGCTTGTGCGTGGGTCCTGCCCTCCAGGGGTTTCCCAATGGTCTGGACAAGTAGAGGAGGGCCCAATGCCAGAGAATCCTGGGGAGTGGGGAAGGCTTTTGGGGGGAGGGGTCATGGGAGCTGGGCTTCACAGGATGTGTATGAGTTCGACAGGTAGAGAGTGTCAGGAAGGGTGAGCTGGCTGGTGCCCAGGGCTGAGCCCTTGACAAATCCCACTGAGCACAGACCAAACAGGAGCCTTAGTCTGCTCCCTGAACTGGGGACTCTTCTGTGAGACCCCTATGGGTTCAAGAGGAGGGATGAGCCTTTGCTGGGCTGGTGGCTTCCTGACTCCATGTACCCCAGGGAGATACCAGGTACCTCTTACCCAGCCATGATAGCACCAATGCTGGCGATGGCCCACTCCTCCGAGTTTAACCCCATGATCCCCACGCCGTGGAAGCGCGCCAGGCCCAGCTGGGGAAGGAGGCCCTTGTGAGGCACGGGCGGGCTCACCTGCCACTTGACCCCGCCTGCCCGGGAGCCTCAGGCTGAGAGCCCTGGGCTGCCTTTTCTCCGTTGACCATTTGTGCTTCTGTTTGCTGATAAAAATAGCCCATGCCCCCATTACAAGCTACCCCATATTCATCTTGAGCGGTGGTTCTCAAGAGGGATGATTCTGCCTTCCCAGCTGACATTGGGCAACATCGGGAGACATTTCCGGGGAAGGGAACGGTGCTGACATCGAGTGGGTGGGCACCAGGGAGGCTGAGAAACATCCTCTAATGTACAGGACAGACCCCTCTGCAAAGAATGATCCAGCCCCAAGTATCGACAGTACTGAGATAAAAAACCCTGAGATAGGGGCGCCTGGGTGGCTCAGTTGGTTAAGCGACTGCCTTCGGCTCAGGTCATGATCCTGGAGTCCCGGGATCGAGTCTCGCATCGGGCTCCTTGCTCAGCGGGGAGTCTGCTTCTCCCTCTGACCCTCCCCCCTCTCATGCTCTCTCTCTATCTCATTCTCTCTCAAATAAATAAATTTAAAAAATCTTTAAAAAAAAAAACAAAAAAACCCTGAGATAATACAAACAAAATGCTCTCCCTCCAACATTTTTATGAATAAATATTTGACAAAATCAGGACAGTACTATGCCTATATTTTCTTAACGTGCCATTGTTCATAAAACCATACATCCTATTTTCCCAGCCTTTAAATATTTCTCTATGGTATCAAATATAATACCTTTATGATATTGTGTAATATAGAGATGTCATAATTTAGGGGCGCCTGGGTGGCTCAGTCGTTAAGTGTCTGCCTTCGGCTCGAGTCATGATCTTGGGGTCCTGGGATCGAGTCCTGCATCGGGCTCCCTGCTCAGCGGGGAGCCTGTTTCTCCATCTGCCTCTGCCCCTGCCCTCTCCCCCCACCGCTTGTGCTCTCTCTCTCAAATAAATAAAATCTTTTAAAAAAAATGTCATAATTTAGTGACCCCCCACCCTTTATTGGTTGATACTTAGGTAAGATCCTTTTTCCCCTCCATTTTTATTAGATAAAATGTTGGGAGAACATCTGCATAGCTCAAGCTCTGTTTACCCACATGATTATTTGTGCTGACGTCCGGATTGACTTAAAAATTCAAAACAGTGCACCATTCATCCATCCTGGCAGAACCAGGGGATGTCACCACCTGGCCCCCAGGTGGGCCTTTCCCCTCCACTCTAGACTCTCGGGTACAACTGCCCACTCCTGGTGTCCTTGTCTAAACAGGGCATCACAAACTCAACATGGCCCAAACAGAATTGTTGATGTTACCAACTCCGCTCTGCCGACCCTGCCTTCCACAATCTCAGTTAAAAGCAGTTCCTTCAAGTTGCCCAGGCCAGAAATCTTGATCATCCTCAGCACCTTTCGTTCTTCCGGACACCCAGTTCATCAGGAAATGATGTTGGCTCTGCCTTCAGAATCTGACCACTTCTCATCCCCTCCCCTGCTACCATACAGGTCCCAAATCTTCATCTCAGCCTCAACTGGTCTCTCTTTTTCCACCCAGTCTGTTCTCTCTGCAGCAGCCACACAGTGCTTGTGAGCACTCAACTCTGGGCACATCCCTCTGCTTAGAGCCCTCCATGGCTCCCACCTCACTCCTGGTAAAAGCCCCACAAGGCCCAGCAAGACCTGTCCCCATTACCCCCTGCCCTCACCACCTTCCTCTCTCCCCCTCATTCACTCTGCTTTAGACACATGGGCCTCTTTGCTGTTCTGCCAACATGCCAGGCACTGTCCTGCCCCAGGGCCTTTGCACATTTGTTTCCACTACCTGTAACACTTATCCCCAAATACTCACTTAGATTCTCCCCTCCCGGTTGTTTAAGTTTTGTTGAAATACCATTCTCAGAGAGGCTCTTATTGGCCACCATAGGGTAAGATTTCAACCCCCACCCCAACTCATCTACCCCTTTCTTTTCTTTAGTTTTCTCTGGATCATTATCTACTTCCTGCATACTTGTTATGTTGACTGTCAAGTCCCTAGAGGTCTCTTATCCCCTTTCCTAATCTGATAAATGGGTATTCCTTCATTGAAGACATACCCAAGGGGCTAGATTCTGGGGGCCTGCAATGAATGAGGCAGTTTGGCCCCTTGCCCTCATGAACTGACCAACTAAACAAATAAATTATATAACCACGTAATCATGTGGCTATGAGAACTGGGCAGAAGCTTTCAAGGGGGCTATGATAGAAAGTGTTGGGGGGTTGGTGAGTCTGGGGATCCAGGGTGATCAGGGATGACCTCACTCAAAAGATGAGACATTGGAGGGGCGCCTGGGTGGCTTAGTCGGCTGAGTGTCTGACTTGTGATTACGGCTTAGGTCATGATCTCAGTCAGGGTCGTGAGATCAAGCCCAGGATCAGGCTCTGCGCTCAGCGGGGAGCCTGCTTGAGAGTCTTTCTCCCTCTGCCCGCCCCCATAAATAAATAAATCTTGAAGAAAAAAAAGATGAGACATTGGAGAAGAGACACATTAACAACAACTGCCATTAGAATATAGCTAATGCTGATGTAATGCTGTGTGAGCCAGAGGCTGTTTGATAAACTCCCTGAATTCTTTTTTTTTTTAGAGCACAAGCAGGGGGAGCGGCAGAGGGAGAGGGAGAAGCAGGTTCCTCGCTGAGCAGAGAGCCTGACGTGGAGCTCGATCCCAGGACCTGGAGATCATGACCTGAGCCAAAGGCAGACGCTTCACCCACTGAGCCACCCAGGCGCCCCAACTCTGTGAATTCTTGTAGCAAACCCTTGTGCTATAGGGGCTTTTATATTTTATTTTATATATTCGTACATAAAATGCTAATGGAACACGTTTTATACTAAATTTAAAAAAGTATATAACGGGTATGTCCATATATAACTTTTATATTTTTAAAATCATACATATATAAAAAGATATAAAAATCCCCATTTTACAGATGGGGAAACCGAGGCACGGCGAGGCTGAGTAATTAAAAAAAGAAGTTTGAAGCACAGCTGACACCAAGTATTCCATTAGCTTCGTGGGTACAACACAGTGATTCCTCAAGTCTATACATGATGCTATGCCCACAAGTGTAGCCTAAGTAATTTTTTAACAAAAAAGCCACAGGCATCTAACTACACCTCATGGTGAGCGAGGTTGAGTGATGTGAGCAAGAACGGGCAGGTAAGCGCGGACCCGGAGGAAAGGATGCGCGCACAGGGTGGCCTGGCAGGAGGGGTGCTTCAGGAAAGACAAGTCGGTGAGGGGCGCGCAGGCGCGGTGGCGCGGGCGCCCCAGTGCGCAAGCGCAGAGGGGCGGGCGTGCGCGCAGGCGCGGAAGGGCACGTGGTACCTTGAGGAAGGCTTTGGCGGCGCGCCGGCACTCTTCGTAGTACTCGATGTAGGTGAGCAGGTGCCAGCCGTTCCTGTGCTTGGAGCCGAGAGCGATGTAGTTGGCGTACTTGATGGCCGTGTTCATGACCATGTCGTGCACGGTGATGGGCGCCTGGCTGGTGAAGGCGTTCTCCTGCCGCAGGTGCACCTCGCCGTCGCGCTTTGACGTCCAGTAGGGGTGGCCTGTGGGCAGGCGGGGCTCGGGGGCAGTGAGACCCCAGGTGGGTGAAAGAGGGGCAGGGCTGTGGCCCTGACGGTGGCAGGGGCGGGCTGAGAAAGTGGGGGAGGGTGGGAGGTGGGAGAGAGGCATGGCGGACAGAGGAAGAAAGACACCACCGACGAGGGAGAAAGATGGAAGGGGATAGCGAGACACAGAAGAGGGCGCAGGGACGCGTGGACAGGCAGATGCGCTGGCCCAGAGGGTGGAGTTCAGCAGCAGCCGCACCAGCGAGCAGGCAGCTCAGTCACAGGCCCACTGCCTCTCCTGTGGACTTCCCGAGGACCGGGCACCTCTGACAACTGGGTCCAGCTTCGCCATCTCCCTCCCCTACTCCCAGCCACTCGGCCAGCCTCCCCCACCATCCTGACGCGACCTCCGAGATCCTGAGGCTGGCTCACCCACCCTTAGCCAACCCTGACTGGCTTCTCTGGGGCCCAAAGAGCCCCCTACCTTTGGCTTTACTTTCCGGTTGGTGATCTCTCTCCGTCAGACTCAGTGTTTTGAGTGAGGACATGGTGTGCAGGGTATCTTCGGCCTCTCTTCTTACTGTCTGGGGAGCATCTGGTCTCCTGGGACGTTCATAGAAACACAGTTGCAGTCCAGTGGAGGGTGGGGAGTGTCCAGCTGTGGGGAGGCACAGGGGTCCCACCTACTCATGGGGGTGGGTCAGGGAAGGCTGCTCTGAACAGTGGGTAGGAGTTGATCGGGCAAATAAGGGAGGGAGAAACATCTGAGCAAAGAGAGTAATGCAATGAAGCCCATCGGGGCTGGAGGATAAGGAAAAGTGGGGGAAAAGAAGGAAATGAAGCAAGATAGGCGGTGAGGGTGGGATGAGCATGGGGTCTTGCTGGCTGTGTTAGTAAAACATTGCTTTCTGGTACCTTCTGTGTCCATCCCCCACCCAGTATGCAGACTGGTTGACCCCTGGCGGGAGCTGAAATATCTCAGCTCCCAGCCCCTGCCTTCCACCCATGACACATTTTCACCCTTCTCTGTCGTCAGGGAGGCTGTGCCCACTTCTGTCTCCCAGTTCTTTTTATCAGCTTTGGTCCCTCCCTCTAGCCATAGGGGGACAGCAGTCTCTAGACTGGACATCCAGAATGTTCCTGCCTGTGGCCGGCCTTTGTGACCTCATTGTAGATTCCGTAGCCTGGAGCCATGATGGTGACATGGCCTGTTGCTGCTTGGCGGAGGGGCCGGGGTCTTAGGGGCCAGGGGTCTACCCCCACGGCCAGTGGTTCCCAAGGTGACAGCTCCCAGGGAGGAGCCGGCAGCAAAGTCATGGGTTTAAGGCTGGCAGCTGGAGGGACTCCATAGTCCCTGCCCCTTGTTGTTGGCTTTGGGTGACAAAGTTCACAGGGGGACCACAGAGGGAGTAGTGAGATGGAGGAGGCACCGTGGAAGGCATGATGTCACGGAGGGGGGGAGTGTGTCAAAGAGCCCATTAAGGTCGGCAGAACCTGAGGCTCCCAAAAGGTCAAGAAGGACTTTGAGTCGCTGTGCCTGGGGGGTCATGAACTCATCTGTCCGTTAGGCACAGTCTGGAGCTAGAATAGTCTCCCAGATGGGCATACAGCTGCATTTTCATGTATTGTGTTGGATGCTATTGAGGTTGATAAGCCAAAAAGTCATTTAAAGGCCTCCCTGGTTCCTCAAAAAATCAAACACAGAGTTACCATATGACCCAGCAATCCCATTTCTGGGAATATACCCAAGAGAATGGAAAGCAGGGACCAGAAGAGATGTTGCACATTCACGTTCCCAGCAGCACAATTCACAGTAGTTGAAAGGAACCCACTGTCCATTGATGGATGAAGGATGAGCACAATTTGGTCCATGCACACAATGCGCTATGATTCAGCCTTAAAAAAGGAAGGCCATGGGGCGCCTGAGTGGCTCAGTCGTTAAGCGTCTGCCTTCGGCTCAGGTCATGATCCCAGGGTCCTGGGATCGAGCCCCGCATCGGGCTCCCAGCTCCGCAGGAAGCCTGCTTCTCCCTCTCCCACTCCCCTGCTTGTGTTCCCTCTCTTGCTGTGTCTCTCTCTGTCAAATAAATAAATAAAATCTTTAAAAAAAAAAAAAAAAAGGAAGGCCGTGCTGACACCTGCTACAATGTGGATGAACCTCGAGGACATTGTGCTCAGTGACATAAGCCAGACACAAAAGGACAAATCCTGTCTGATCCCACTCATGGGAGGTACTTGAAGTAGTCGGCCTCATAGACACAGAAAGTAGATTGGTGGTTGCTGGAGTGGTTGCCGAGGTTCCAAGTCTTGATTGATTTGGGAGTGAGTCATGTGAGGGGGAATACCAGCTGGTTTCTGGGGCCAGCCATGGGAGCCTCAGCTTCCTGCTTTGGCCAGCAGTCTCCTGAATCAGCAGCTTCTTGGGCATATGCAGTTTCCCTGAGCAGAGCAGGGGCAGCGTGAGTCCACCATCAGCCACTGTTGAGATGAGGAGCCTTCTCGACCGGGGAACTAGGAGTTGTTCCTGAGCATGCTCTTCCAGCCCTATGAGCGATTCCCTCTACCCTCCAGCTCTTCGGAGCTATCATTGACAAAGCATAAAATTCACCCATTGTAAGAGTCCAGTACAATGATTTTTATTTTATTTTAATTTTTTTTTTTTAAGATTTTATTTATTTGCGAGAGAGAGAATGAGAGACAGAGAGCATGAGAGGGAGGAGGGTCAGAGGGAGAAGCAGACTCCCTGCCGAGCAGGGAGCCCGATGTGGGACTCGATCCCGGGACTCCAGGATCATGACCTGAGCCGAAGGCAGTCGCTTAACCAACTGAGCCACCCAGGCGCCCCAAGACTAAATGATCTTTTTTTTTTTTTTTTAAAGATTTTATTTATTTATTTGAGACAGAGAGAATGAGAGAGAGCACAA